>NC_068321.1:24169875-24374875 GCF_025860055.1 Xyrauchen texanus | reverse complement strand
TGAGTGCACACATGTGGCCACCAAATCAAGTGTAGGAGAAATGATAACAAAAGGCTAATGAAAAAGTAAATAGTCCGGCCAGTAAAACTCACTCATTGGTGACACGCATAGGGTGCGGAGGACTTTGTTACATCACTAGGTGATGCTTCACGATCAATGATTTTAGGGGTACAAAAAGGTTGGGAATAAAAACCAGGCAATAACCGTTGAACAACTGCAAGACTGCTGGTGGAGCATCAAACTGAGGGTGAGTGAAATACTGAATTTTTGTACATTTGAATGGACTGGAAACTTGTTTCTCTCTTTTCAATAAAAGTTCTAATATTTATGTTTTTAAGGAGTGGAAATGTCTTTTCTCACGAGTCTGATGCAAGTGTCCATCCTTGCAATATTACTACTGCAGTGTGTGACCAGCCTTCCTGTTCTGGGCAGGTCAGGACACGTCAAATTGTGCTCTGGCACTTTCAAAAAAATCAATTTACACAAAAATGATTTAATTAAATTAAATTCGACAATTTCAGTGAGATTCGACTATTCAGTTCAGTGCAATGATTTATAGAAGTATTAATTTATGAATGATTCAGTGGGACAATTTACATAAGATCGGTTTTACAAACTAATTTAATAAGGGCAACAATTTACGGAAAAAAATATTTTACAAAAGTTTAATGCAACAATTTACGCAAGAATGATTTTACAAACTATTCAGTTCAGTGCAACAATTTACAGAAGAATAATTTGATAAATGATTCAATTTGACAATTTACATAAGAATATTTTTACAAACTATTTAAGTTAGGGCACCGATTTACGAAGAAACATATTTTACGAAAGTTTTAATGCGAAAATTTACGAAAGATTGATTTTCCAAACGTTTCAATTCAATTTACAGATAAACTATTTGACAAAAGTTTCAGTTTGACAATTTACACAAGAATGATTATAACTATAATTATATATCTATTATAACTATTCAGTCGAATGCGACAAATTGGAGAATAATAATTTTACAAACAACTAAATTTGACAATTTACACAAGAATACTTAAATTTTATGAATTATTTAATTACAATAATTTTTGTTAGAATGTTTTTAAAAATGATTCACATTACGCCAACTTTTTACAGAAAATTTTATTTGAGAATGTTTCAATGCAACAATTTACGGAAGAATGATTTTACAAAGTATTCAGTCGAGTACGGCAAATTGCAGAAGAATACTTTAATTTGATAAATTCTTCAATGTGATAATTTTCGTAAGAATGTTTTTAAAAATGATTCACATTAGGGCAACATTTTACGGAAAACTTTATTTGAGAAAAAAGTTTCAGAGCGACAAACTTTTTTTATTATTAAGTCAGGGCAACAATTTACAGATTTGTTTTTTACGAATGATTCAAATTTACGTAACAGTGGTTTTACAAACTACTTAAGTTTGGGCACCGATCAAAGTAAGACATTGTTTTATGAAAGTTTCAATGTTAAAATTTACGAAATAATGATTATTCAAACTATTAAATTCAGTGCAACAATTTACATAAGTATAATTTTACGAATGTATCATTGCGACAGTTTAGGCAAGAATGATGTTACAAACTATTTTATTAAGTGCAACAATTTACAGAAGAATAATTTTACGAAAAATTCAATGTGACAATTTAAGAATGGTTTAACGAACTATTCAACTTAGTGCCGTATTTAAATAAGAATTAATTTATTTACGATTCAATGCCACAATTCATGGAAGAATATGTAGTTTTGCAAACCATTTAAATCAATGCAATGATTTGCAGAATTATTTTATAAACAATTCAATGCAACAATTTACAGAAGAATAGTTTTACGTATAAATAGTTTCATCCCCTCTACTGTCGGCCATTAGTCAAACAAACAGATAGTCCTGCTCCAACCCACACCACTGGTTGAGCCAATGTTGCTGTATTGTGATTGTCAAACAAACAGAGCAATGACTTGTGTTTGAAATCAGATTTCCATTTTCACACACCGTCACATTTTCACTGACACACATCAAACATGTTTCACATGCTAGTCCTGTACGTAATAAACAGATGACCTCATATAGTGCAGATATATTTACCATGGATGTATAAATGCTGACTCATCTGTTTATAAGCTCTGACTCTGTGTTTATTTACATTTATGACCGTAGGTATGTTGGAGAAGATGGCAGCATCACGAGAACAGACAGCATTTCTCCAAGAAGGACTCTTTTTCTGAGGGATGATGCAGATATTGCTGTTGCAGACAGAAGCGGGTGCGTCTCATGAACTTTGATTGTTAATAAGTAAATCACATTTGTTTTGTTATTTTGTGTAGTCTAGTGCAGACCTCCCCCTTGTGGACAGTAACAGTGAGAGAAAAAGTAACCATTAACCTTCTTATGTCCCTATAACTGACTCTGACCAACAGCTCCCGGAGACTTTGGCTTCAGACGAGACAGTTGGGTGACATAGATTTCACAAACAGATATGCTGAAATGCTGAGATCCAAAGCTCAAATCACCTCCATCTGTTCCTTCCTGAAACGCACGCAGAACAGCAAGAAAAGGTTAACCAGTCCTCTTTAATATTTCTTCCCTTTTAGAACCTTATTCTCTATCAGACACGAAATCTCTGTCAAAAGCAACATTTATTTTAGATTTTGTTGTTACAAAATACTTCTGATATTTGCAAGTATATACTAGAAATTTAGGAACAACATATTGTTATATGTAATGTCTTTTTTTTTTATTACACTTACTAATATGTAATGTTTTGTAGTTTGTTTAGCTTTCTCTTAGCAATCAACAAACTCGGTTGTAAAATGTTACGAAATGCAGCATACTTAGCACTTCTTAGCAGTTAGCAAACTCAATAATAGTTAAACATATCGAAACATGATGAGCATAGCTTTCTCTTAGCAGTCAGCAAACTTGATCATTGTTAAATGTGACGAAACATAGCATTAGGGTTAGTTATGGTTAATCGTTAAACATAACCAAACGTGAAGGGTATAGCTTTCTCTTAGCAGTTAGCAAACTCGGTTAGGCCTACTGTTAAATGTGACAAAACATAGCATACATAGCTTTCTCTTAGCTGTTAGCAAACTCAATTATAGTTAAACATACCGAAACATAGCATACGTAGCTTTCTTCTTAGCCGTTAGCAAACTTGATTATTGTCAAACGTACCGATACATAGCATACATAGCTTTTTTTTTAGGAGTTAGCAAACTTGATTATTGTCAAACATAATAAAACATAGTGTACATAGCTTTCTCTTAGCAGTTAGCAAACTCAATTATTGTAAAACGTACTGATACATAGCATACATAGCTTTTTTTTAGGAGTTAGCAAACTCGATTATTCCATCCATCCATCCATCGTCAACCGCTTATCCTGTGTACAGGGTCGTGGGGGGCTGGAGCCTATCCCAGCTAACATTGGGCGAAAGGCTGGGCAAACTCGATTATTGTTAAACGTAATTAAATATAGCATACATAGCTTTCTTCTTAGGCATTAGCAAACTCGATTATTGTTAAACGTAATTAAATATAGCATACATAGCTTTCTTCTTAGGCGTTAGCAAACTCGACTATTGTTAAACGTAATTAAATATAGCATACATAGCTTTATCTTAGCCTTTAGAAAGCTCTGTTAATGTTAAACGTACCGAAACGTAACGTACATAACTTTCTCTTAGCAGTTAGCAAACTCTGTTAATGTTAAACGTAATGAAACATAGTGTACATAGCTTTTTCTTAGGAGTTAGCTAACTCGCTTATTGTTAAACGTAATTAAATATAGCATACATAGCTTTCTTCTTAGGCATTAGCAAACTTGATTATTGTTAAACGTAATTAAATATAGCATACATAGCTTTCTTCTTAGGCATTAGCAAACTCGATTATTGTTAAACGTAATTAAATATAGCATACATAGCTTTATCTTAGCCTTTAGAAAGCTCTGTTAATGTTAAACGTACCGAAACGTAGCGTACATAACTTTCTCTTAGCAGTTAGCAAACTCTGTTAATGTTAAACGTAATGAAACATAGTGTACATAGCTTTTTCTTAGGAGTTAGCTAACTCGCTTATTGTTAAACGTAACGAAACATAGCTTTCTCTTAGCCGTTAGAAAACTCAGTTATAGTTAAACATTCCGAAACATAGCGTACATGGCATTCGCTTAGCAGTTAGCAAAGTCGTTTTTAGTTAAATATGACCAAACATAGCGTACATAGATTTCTCTTAGCTGTTAGAAAAATCAATTATAATTAAACGTAGCCATACATAGCTTTATCTTAGCCGTTAGCAAACTCTGTTAATGTTAAACGTAATGAAACATGGTGTACATAACTTTTTTAGGAGTTAGCAAACTCGATAATTGTAAAACGTTATGAAACAGCATACATAGTTTTTCTTAGGAGTTAGCAATCTCGATTATTGTTAAACGTAACGCAACATAGCATACATAGCTTTCTCTTAGCAGTTAGCAATCTCGATTATTGTTAAACGTAACGCAACATAGCATACATAGCTTTCTCTTAGCAGTTAGCAATCTCAATTATTGTTAAACGTAACGCAACATAGCATACAAAGCTTTCTCTTAGCAGTTAGCAATCTTGATTATTGTTAAACGTAACGCAACATAGTATACATAGTTTCTCATAGCAGTTAGCAATCTCGATTATTGTTAAACGTAACGCAACATAGCATACAAAGCTTTCTCTTAGCAGTTAGCAATCTCGATTATTGTTAAACGTAACGCAACATAGTATACATAGCTTTCTTTTAGCAGTTAGCAATCTCGATTATTGTTAAACGTAACGCAACATAGCATACATAGTTTCTCATAGCAGTTAGCAATCGTGATTATTGTTAAACGTAACGCAACATAGCATACAAAGCTTTCTCTTAGCAGTTAGCAAACTCAAATATAATTTAAGGTGAGAATATATATATTGATAGGTAACATATATAGTTTTCTCTTAGTAGTATAGCAAACTCAGTAATAAGTACCGTGATAACAGTTTGTTATTTGCTAAGAGAATGCTCCCAAATGTAGTAACATGAATGACATTTAAACTTTACAGTGCATTGCTTTCATGTACAGCATGATTATGATGCATGCTCTCTTTTGTCTTTGCAGTGGCTCTGGAGGAGAATCAGAGAGATTGATTTTCCTGATGAAACAGTATTCGTGTCCAAACGTGTACCAGTAACGTATTCGACTGGCATGTCGGTTTACTGTCCAGCAATAAAGAAATATGACACCAATTTCACAAAATGTCTGAATCAGTTTGCTGTAACATTGTGAAATATGTTTTATGACAAACTGTTGTACATATTTGAATAAACAAAGACTTTTTCTAATTGTGCCAAACAAATTACCTGCAGATTTGGTGTGCTTTCTTTGAGACAATATGTTTCCAAATGTAGTTTCACGATTGTGTTCTCAGGCTCAAATTAAATTTACAAACTGCTTCTTCAGTTAATAGTTGTTGTTTATTTTTTATTATTTAATTTTTTTCATGAAATCACACATTAGCTCTTCAAAAGCACAAGTTAATTTCTATAATATACTACACAAGAACTTCATTACCCTACATGATTTTACAGAAAACTTTCAGTACACAATAATGTGCATGACTAACACTTACAATCATCATCTGTTTGCGGCCAGTCATAGGATGGACTATCAGATAATTTTGTTTCCTTATAGTGTTTTTCGTCATTGTAATTGTGTTCAAGTAATATAATAATGCACTAGTTATGCATTACTGTACTTGAATGGGAGCTTACAGATTAGAATAGAGATGACACCAGTCAGTTTCCAGAAGATTAGTTATGTAAGTAAAACTTGTGTCCATTGATGTTGGCATGAATTGGCATCATCACATGCCCATTATTTGGCTGTATACTTCACCAACTAAACATTAAAAAGTTAATCAGGAATCAGCTTGCATTCCTGTCCCCATGATGTTTGCTTGTCTAGCAATAATATCTTTCTCTTTAGATGTCTCGTGAGAAAAAGCCTCCAGTCATGTTTCTCCTCTGGACTTTCAGAAGAGATCTCAACAATGTCTCAAACTGTGCTCTGATTTGCTAAGAAGTCTGCAATTAAAATTCAAAGATTACAATTTATCCTGTAACGATTCTCATCAAATACTTCCGAGACCAAAATGACTGCAGCTATCCACATTCACTTAACACTTTACGGAATACAATTTCCAAGGAATATTCCAGGTTCAACACAAGTTAAGCTCAATCGACAGCATCTGTGGCATAATATTGATAACCACGAAAATTAACGGACTTACCCCTTCGTTTCTTTAAAATCTGGGTTCCAGTGAGGCACTTACAATTGAAGTGAATGGGGGCCAATCCTTAAACATTAAAATACTCACCATTTTATTAGTATTGAAACAAAACATGAACAATATGTGTGTAAACATGATTTTAGTGTGATAAAATCGCTACAACACATTTCTGTGTAAAGTTATAACCAATTTTACAACTTCGTTGCCATGACAATGTAATCTCAACAAACCCTAAAACGACTGTAAACATTTAAACAACTTTACAGCTCAAATAATACACAAGTTTTAACCGAGGAATTTATGTAAGTGCTTTTATAAAATGATTAGTGTCACATTTCTGCCTTTAAACCCTATAAAAATTGGCCCCATTCACTTCCATTGTAAGTGCCTCACTGTGACCTCCATTTTTGCTTTTTTTTAAAGAAAAATTGTATTTGGTAATCCACATTATGCCACAAATACTGCCGATTGAACTCAACTTGCATTGAACCAGGACTATCCCTTTAAAAAGTCTCATGAGCGATAAGAAAAGAGCAAATATTTCCATTGGGGGTAGTAATAGACGTACAGTATGTCATCTATTACAATGGATGTTTCATCCGCACATTTGTCGATGGCCTGGATTATCACATTTTGGAAACAACACGGATGCTGTACCCTCTGTAGTGCACAAATAATGACAATTATTCCTTTGTCAACATGGTTGTCGTTGTGGCTTACTGTTTAAGAGATGTACATGTAAAAAGATAGTTCAGACAGGCACTTTAATGTCTATGAGGCAAAAGTCCAACTTCTGGTCATATTTATGGCCAATAAATCAGAGATAAGCGTCCGTCTCAAAGGTTAAGATTGAAAACAGTTTCGCACATTAGCTGCCACTCGCGAACGCTCTATTTGAGCAGTGAATGAACTGGAACAAAGGGATCCTTTTTGATATTCCTTTGTTATTGATCCATCATCTAACAAAGAGAAATGGATTTAAGGCCTAGAGGTTCTGCGGTTGTTTTCTGTCTACTGGTTATTGTCAATCTGGGCACGTTCAGTCAAGCGCAAAGCGGTAAGTGCTTAAGGTTTTTTAGGTTGAACAATATTAGATGATCAGGTTTTCATTGGAAGACTCAATTGACGGTCTTGATGGTCTCAGACGTGGAGGCAACTGAGATTCGTCCTCCGTCACCTGGATTGAGGCGATTCTAGGGGCCCAAAGGTTCAGGGGGCCCCCACAACAAACTCTAAACTGTATTTTTTAAAGGAAAGGAGCACAAATGACGGTATATTCAATATATTGTACATTCTCTTGGCAATTATTTACCTCTATGTAAATGTATCTTGTTTAAGAGATGTTCATTGGCTTTTAATGGAAAATAAAACTGATTAGCAGTAATGAGAACAAAAAGAAGAACAGCTTAATTATATAAAATTAGCTAAATGGTCAATTTTACAAGTAAATCTATTAAACAACTGCATTACTCGTCCGATTTATAAAAAAAAAATAGCTAAAATATAATACATTCAATATAATGGCTATAAACACATCTTTTCTAACAAAATTCCATCAAATTGAATTGTGTAATGTTTAATAATAACAAATTAATGAAACTTAAAATGTAATATTTTTATTTTTGTTTCATTTCATAAATGATTACCCAATTCAATTTGATGGAATGTTATTAAATTAAAATGCGTAAATCTTAAAATTACGGAAGCCCTGAACCATAAGGTAAAAAAAAAAAATGGTGACTTTTTATTTTAAGAGAATTAATTATTATTTTTTTTACATTTTTTTTTGGAAGAGTGAATTTTTATTTTATTTTTCTAGGCTCAGGAACGAACTGAGCAACTTTTTTTTGTACCTTTTTTTTTCATCTTATGGTTCAGAGCTTCCAGTATAAAATTATTTTTTATAATTTTTTTAATTAAAAATAAAAACACATTTTGTGGTCTTCTAGCAATGCATGAATCTTAAAATGCTTAAACCTTAAATCTAAACCTATACTCTTATTTTACAAGTATAAAACACATTTCTCTACATGTATTACTTTGTAAGTTTTCTTAAAACAAGTAGACCCTCTCAAATGTGCCCATTTCAGAGTGAATTTTGTCTTGTTCCAGTGGCAGTTTTTGTTCACTTGCTTAAGGTATAAACCAAAAACTGAATCTTTTAAAATTCATGTTTTCAGATGTGGTCAGAATCATACATGTAATCTTATAAAATATATTATATTATGTCACTTTCTCTGAAAGGTACAGAACTTTGCTCCTTGGAAAATGCCCCAGTCGGTAATATAATTTTTGTGGAGGAAAACAACAGTATCGGTGACACAGTTGCAACAATTATAGCTGAAAATGATGTGATGGTCAGAATCTCTCATGAGGTACCAGAGGGTCTCTTCAGTCTTACAGGCCTCAGTCTCAAAGCTAATATTGTGCTGGACTATGAGGTAAGCACGAAAAACAAATCTGCTCTTGTGTTTAACCATTATATACCAGCTACTGTATAAAAAAGCATTTGTAGCAGGTAAACACGTCACCTCATGTCAACGCACTTTATATATTAAATTACCGATAACATGTTTTGTGTTTTTCTTAGACATTTGACAAGGATACTGCCTATTTGGTGGATATTGAGTGTACAAGACTTGATTCTAATGTGAGTAAACACTTTAAATGGCATTTCATTTCAATCAATTAAAAACATATCTCGTATTTAATATGTTCTATGTATGTAAAATATAATATTGTAATAGGTTGTAATATGTATGGAAAATGTGCGTTTTTGTGGAACAAGTTAAGCTAATGTTTTATACAACCTATATTCTTTTTACTTGTTGTTTCCCTCTGTGCATTTATGATGTTTGCTGCACTGTTAAAGTCAATTAAACTCCTGCATGTCATATTTCTATCTTTTAGACCAAATTAGCACTGAAGTTCATTGTCGAAGACTTAAACGACAATCCACCAGTTTTTGAACAGAGCCAGTATACACTTGAAGTCAATGAGGTACATGACAAGATCTCTCATTTGACTATTTTTGAACTTATGTTTCTAATTTTGTAAGGTTTACTTGATCGTCACTCCATTTTCTGCATTTGTTCATGACTGTTTTAAAATGTAAAACTATTAATGATTTTTGTAGTTAACAAATGTGGATACCAGTGTGGCACGAATCACGGCAACAGATGCTGATGCAAATGATCGCCTCCGCTATCGTCTGGAGTCACCTGAGGTACATCTGAGGGGCTATTACTGCTTCCTGTGGACAAACAAAAACCCCAAATGAATGTGTACATCATTTTCATACTTTATAAAAATCCTGTTGTTTATCTTTACATTTATGCATTTGGCAGATGCTTTTATCCAAAGCACTTATTACAGGGACAATCCCCCCGGAGCAACCTGGAGTTAAGTGTCTTGCTCAAGGACACAATGGTGGTGGCTGTGGGGATCGAACCAGCAACCTTCTGCTTAGCAGTGCAGTGCTTTAGCCCACTACGCCACCACCACTCCCTAATTATCTTATTTTCCAGTAAACATATACATCCTTAAAATAAAATACAATTTACCTAAGAAACAGAAATGTGTAAAATTAAAGGATTAGTTCACCCAAAAATGTAAATTCAGTCATTGTTTACTCACCCCTGTGTTTTTTTCTCCACATTTTCTCCCTAATTTGAAACGCCCAATTTCCAACGCGCTCTAAGTCCTCGGGTGGCAGAGGACGTATCTCAGTTGCCTCCGCGCCTGAGACTGTCAATCCGCCATCTTATCACATGGCTTGTTGAGCGCATTACCACGGAGACATAGCATGTGTGGGGGTTTCACGCTATTCTCCGTGGCATCAATGCACAAGTCGCCATGCGCCCCCCACCACATTATAGCGACCACAAGGAGGTTAACCCATGTGACTCTACCCTCCCTAGCAACCGGGCCAATTTGGTTGCTTAGGAGTCACTCAGCACGCTTTAATTGTTATTAAAGTACACGATAAGATTTGGTGAGAAACAGAAATCGAATGTATTAATTAGTGAAACACTTGACCAGTCAATGATCTCCTGTGTACGTTCATGATAGGGCACAGAACTTACTAAACATGTCTGAAGAGTTTGTAGTCGAAGAATTGATGCATTTCTATGCCCAGCCTTATTTTTTTTAAAATGAGTATTCGGAAAACAAACAGAAACATAGAGGCTACAGGCAGCCACAGTCACACCGTGTCCTAACCTGACGGCAAACAACATGTGATAAAAAGTATATTTTCAATGGTAATCAGATTTTTTGTCCTAACCAGCAGTGAAGAGCGACGGTAAATACTATCGATCGCTCGATCGCAGCCTCACATGGGTAACTCCGTCCTGTGAACTGTCATCGGTCCAAAAACGTAAAAAACAATAAGGCTGGGCATAGAAATGCATCAATTCTTCAACTACAAACACTTCAGACATGTTTAGTAAGTTCTGTTCTCTGTTTTGTGTGCAGCTGTGTTGTGTTCTATTGTCACTATCGCTGTGGAGAACCTGTTTTTAGATAAACAAAAGGGTTTTTGTTTGAACGCCCCAATGTCGTGAGGGAGCTGCATGAACTGTTGCTCTCATGCTCTATCATGAACGCACACAGGAGATCAACGGTCAGAGAACATTTTCACTAAATAATACATTCGATTTCAGTTTGTTTCTTTTGAAGCTTGAAGAGGTGGTCACCATATACTGCCATTGTGAAACAATGAAAAAAAATCATTTTTGGGAGAACTAATCCTTTCAGACTTATTTTCAGAGAATAAATATCTTGATATTTTAAGTATATTTTGCAATGTACACAAAAACTTCTATTGGATACTATGTGATGTTTATCAGAACCCTACTGGTCTTGGAATGTCCTACTATTCGACAGTTGCCAGATGGCCCAATATTCCAATTAGAATGCTGAACACATTCCGTTAGGACTCATTTTGGAACTCGTTTTTGCACAGTTGCAAAAACATGTAACTAAATCTGTCTAAAAAAGGCCCTTGGATCGGTTCTGTTTTCTTTCAGGGAGAATTTGATCTGCTGACCTTTTCTGAACCTGACATACTGGTGAAAAAACGTCTGGATTATGACAAAGTTAAAAAAGTCACAATGACGCTATATGCACAGGTGAGTAAGTTGTCCTGGAGATTTCTCTCCCTCACAAAAAAATACATTATTTACTCACCCTGTCGTCTAACACAAAAGGAGATGTTTAGCAGAATATCCAGATAATCTCAGAGTTTTCAATAGAACAAAACTAGACAGTGATTTTTATTGTCAAGCTCTAACAATGTGAAAAAGTATAATAAAAGAATCATAAATGTAGTCCATACATCTTGAAAACTATATCCCAAGTATTCCAAAGCTATACGATAGACTTGTGAGGAACAGACCAAAATTAAAGTCACAAAAGAGTTCACTAAATATCTTGAATCTCACCCATTCAAACATGATACAAGTGCAGCCAACATGGCCGTGTCTAAAGGGGGGGGGGTCACTGCCCACCTTACATGATTCATCTTGAACGTAGAGTGTGTAAATACATTTTCTTGATGATTTCAGGACAACCAGGACACCCACACCAGCTCGACCATCGTTGTTGTCAATATCTTAGATATTGACAATCGTCCACCGTGGTTTCAGCCCTGTACAGAAATGGAGATCGGCACAAGCAAAGTGTGCCTGAACTCTGGCTATGAAGGAACGGTTGATTTAACCGAACAAACGGTGGGTATGCCTTCCAGTGCTTTTGAAGATGTAGATAGATGCGATACTGTAGTGGTTAAGCTAAGCAAGAAATACCAACATTTCAAACATTCTAGTCAGCTGTTGGATTATGCTGCAGATATGTAATTAATGTAATTGGGAGTTGTGTGTCACACGTGCTCGGACTCAACGCGAATGACGGCAAAATGGATCCATGCGCAGTTTTATTGCTGATGACAGAATACTTTATAGACGCCCTGAATTGCACCATGAAAAAAGAAAAAAATCAGGAGGTGAAATATTTTTTTTTTTTATGGTGTTTTAGTGCCTTAGGGAGAAAGAACTGATTCCTTGTCAAATTAGTATGATGTCTTAGTTTATCGGCAATATCATCAGTTTTTTTATTTATTTTTTTATCCCATTTTCTCCCAATTTGGAATGCTCAATTCCCACTACTTAGGTCCTCGTGGTGGCGCGGTTACTCACCTCAATCCGGATGGCAGAGGACGAGTCTCAGTTGCCTCCACTTCTGAGACCGTCAATCCTTGTATCTTATCATGTGGCTCGTTGTGCATGACACCATGGAGACTCACAGCATGTGGAGGCTCATGCTACTCTCCGCGATCCACACACAACTCACCACACGCCCCACTGAGAGCGAGAACCACTAATCACAACCACGAGGAGTTTACCCCATGTGACTTGGACACTTCTTACCAGGCCAGCAATTTATTTAATAGTTTTACTTTTTAAATGCCTTTAATGTATATTAAACTATTGTATTATCCTTGTCCCAGTCCCAGACTTTCAATATTAGAGTATTAGGACAATCCATTATAAAATATAAATAATTACATATTTTAAATGACAATAATCTAAACAAAGAGTGAAATAAAAATAACCATTTCAATATTTGTTTCAAAATAATTTCTATGAATTTTTGCAAACATTACAAAAATAATGTATTTTATTTTTTACAAAAGTTAGTGTACTTGTTTAGCAAGTTGACAAAAGTGAAGAGCATGTTTGACATATGAGACAATACAAGTGATGTTTGAGGAAAACGAAGACAATTTTATGTAAATATCAGCTGTGAGTAGATTTTTTTAAGCTGTACTTTAAGCAAAAGCGTAAATGCACAATTAGAATGTGGTAAATGCACTGATCCAGACTGATCCAAAAAACCCAAAACTCATTGAAAATAGGTGTTTGTTAGTGTTTGTTGTGCAACGAGTGAACTGAACAGACCTAGAGTTAAAGCATTAGCCGTGACGTTTTCCAGATAAACATATGACACATTTTTTGTACACTACAGGTAGGTCCTTTACCTTTGAAGCCAGGTCCAATCCTTGCGATTGATGGGGACAATGGCAGAAATGAGGCCATTGGTTATACATTTCTTGGAGGTAAGATTTATTCTTTCATATTATGATCCTCATGGGTTTATACAGTATAAAGAAGTTACACTACATGCCCAAAATTAAGTGGGCAACCCCTTAATTAATAGTTGTGTCCACAACCCTCAATTTCAGTGACTGCATCGGTGACTGATCGGTGACTGCATTCTCTTATTTTTTGTCCATGTTTAGGAAATGATGATGGAACATTTGATATCAACATTAACACCGGGATCATCACAATGCTAAAACCAGCAGGCGTAGCAGGTCCTATCGTTCTTTCAGTTATGGTGAGAACATTTTTTGTACACCATTCTGTTTTGAATGTGCAAATATGTGCTTTATATTAGCGTTTTATCTCCCAGCAATGAGCAGCAACATTGGTGTACCAGTATTTTTGAAGCTTCTAATACATAGAAGTGTATTAATCGAGTGATCGACCTCAAATATCATCTTTAGTTGCTTCCCAACCCAACTTTCTTCTCTGTCTCAATAGGCATTTCAAGCACAGAACAGTGATCAGTATGCCACCACCACAGTCATCCTAAGGGTGGTTGAGACTAGTAAGCATCCTCCGATATTTGTGAATCCCAGTTACGAAGGTTTTATCTCAGAGGACGCAGGTGTGGACAGTCTGGTACTGGAGAGCCAAACCTCCAACAAGGCCCTCCGTGTACAGGCTACAGATGAAGACTTTTCTAATGTAAGAACTCAGAGAGAACGTTTGAGCATGTTTTATTCCCAGAGCTGCATACTCGCATATCGACCTGCACATTAACTGGCTGCTAGTCTATAAAGCATATTCCCTTTATGGGGTAAAATGTAAGGCCTCATTCATGAAACATGAGCAGAACGAATTGTCTAAATCGAAAGCGCAAAATTATTCTTACGGACATTGTCTAATTGGATAATTCGGAAAACTGTTCTTTCATAAATTGCAGGACTTAATTGAATCGAGCGTAAAAAAAACTTTTTATGGATAGACTGTTGAATTGGACCATTCATAAAAACATTTTTCTGTATTTTGTCGAATTGGATAACATTTAAATCTATTCTTGCATAAATTGACCATAAAACCATTGTTATGTAAATTGGAATACATACAATTTTTGTAAAATCATTTGTTTATAAAATGTGGCATTTAATTGAAATTGTGTTAATACAATTTTTTAATAGTTGCACTGAATTAAAATATTCAAAAAAACATTCATATTGAATTTGTAAACTGGATTACATTGAACTGCTTGCAAAACAATTCTCAAGTAAGCAATTACGCTGAATTAAATTGTTTGTAAAACCATTCTTATGTAAATTATCCAATTGATTTGTTCAAAAAACATTCTTATGTGAAATGATGCATTGAACTGAATCGTTCATAAAAACGTATCGGTTACCTAACGTAACCTCGGTTCTCTCTAGATGAGGGAACGAGTATTGCGTAAGCTAGCTTACGCTACGGGAAACATTCATCTTTTCTGAGATATTGAAGCCAAAAAATTATCCTTAATTTTTGTATCCATTGTCAACGCAGTGCGGCAGCTGCAGACCTTGAGCGGGCTAGCTAGCGAGCTCATAGGTTGCTCTCGCGGCAACTGCTGCAGCCTATAGACGAGCTTGGGCGAACTCGCATCCAATGAGAGGCGTCCGCGCTCACTGCATCAAAGCCCGCCAAAATGGGCGTGACTTGAGTGCATATAAGCGTAGTTCAGTAGGCTGGAACCCTGGTTTTCATTGACTGAAGCGAAAAGTCGCTACGTGGCGCGAGCACGGCCGGCTACGCAATACTGTTCCCTCATCTAGAGAGAACCGAGGTTACGTTAGGTAACCGATATGTTCTCTTACGAGAGGTTCTCTCGTATTGCGTAAGCTAGCTTACGCTCACGGGAACCCATTGTCAGCGCCGTGCGTGCCAAGCATCCACTGTATGAGCCCCAGGGAATTAAGGGGGACCCGGGGAGCCCTTATGAGTGGGGAAATAATATTTGGCCGGCAAGAATGCGGGTCATTGATTGTGTAATACATAAGCACATAGTGGGAAGGAACGACAGAGCGGCGGTGCCGGTCTGTGTGGAATGTGTCCCATCAGTGCAGCTCACCAGGGGAGCTGTAGCGTATTAAACCGCTAGTAGTTTTGCCTGCAGAGCGGGCACTTCCATATTGTAAAATCTGACAAAGGTGGAGGGAAGTCCATCCCGCTGCCACACATATGTCGTGAATGGAAATCCCGCTGGACCATGCCCACGAGGATGCCATGCCTCTAGTGGAGTGAGCCCTAATGCCCAACGGGCATGGCAGGTCTTTTGACGCGTATGCAGCAGCAATAGCGTCCACTATCCATCTAGATAGTGTCTGTTTCGAGGCGAGACCTTTGGTACGCCCTCGAACGAAACAGCTGCTCAGAGCGTCTGAAAGCGGCGGAGCGTGCAGTATACAATCTCAGTGCTCTGATCGGGCAAAGGAGATTGGCGTCGCGTTCAGCTATCGGTGCTGGCAGCGCCGATAGGGAAATGACCTGTGCTCTGAAAGGAGTACCGATCACCTTGGGAACATAGCCGTGTCTAGGCTTTAAAATGACCTTGGAGTCACTTGGTCCAAACTCAAGACACGCAGCGCTGACAGACAGCGCGTGAAGGTCTCCCACACGTTTGACTGATGACAGGGCAGTCAGAAAAGCGGTTTTGAGTGAAAGGTATTTCAAATCCACGGATTGAAGTGGTTCGAAAGGGGGCTTTCATAGTTTCGAGAACTATAGAAAGATCCCAGATAGGAACCGATGGAGGCGCGGGGGTTCATCCTTCTAGCTCCCCTGAGGAAGCGGATGACCAGCTCGTTTTTACCCCATGACTGGCCGTGCAGGGGTTCAGCGAACGCCGCAACGGCCGCCACATACACTTTGAGGGATCTGCCCTTATCCAGCAGCTCTTGTAGAAATACGAGCAGCGACGACACCCCACATGTCCGCGGGTCCAGGTCTCTGTCGGTGCACCATTTTGAGAACACAGACCATTTTGACGCATAGAGTCTTCTCGTGGAAGGGGCTCTAGCGTGTATGATGTGTTTATTACTCCTTCTGGCAGAGCGACGGGTAGTCGTTGATCACCTGCGTATGCAGCCCAGCTCTGGGTGGGGATGCCAGATTGTGCCGCGAGCTTGAGAGAGGAGATCTGCTCTCACTGGGATGGGCCACGGCGCTGTCAGTGACAGCTGCGTAAGCTCCGGGAACCATGTCTGATTCTCCCAACGCGGGGCTATGAGGAGCACCGAGTGACGCGTTTCCTGATCCTCTGCATTACCTGTGGCAATAGCGAGGCGGGAGGGAAGTCGTAAAGCGGGCGTCTGGGCCAGTCCTGGGCCAGCGCGTCCTCGCTTCGAGAAAAATATTGGGCAGTGAGAGTTCTCTTTGGACGCAAAGAGGTCTATCTCTGCTCTGCCGAATAGGTGCCATAGCGTCTGGACTGTTTGAGCGTGCAGGGACCATTCCCTGGGGAATATTGTCTCTGGACAGTCTGTCGGGCCGTCGTTCAGGTGGCCTGGCACGTGCGTCGCCCTCAGCGAGCACAGGTGGCACTGGGACCAACTCAGTATGCGTTTCGTCAGATGGAATAGGTTCCTGGATCTGACACCGCCCTGACGGTTTAGGTAGGATACCACAGATCTGTTGTCCGAACGGACCAGGACGTGGTGACCCTGAATGACCGGGAGAATGCGCACGAGCGCGTACTAGACCGCTATCATTTCCAGACCATTTATGTGAAGGAGGTTTTCCTGAACTGACCATAGGCCGAAAACCGGAGAGCCCTCGCAGACCGCGGCCCAACCCGTGTTGGACGCGTCTGTCGAGATGACTTTTCGGCGAGATACAGCTCCCATTGTCACTCCCCACTGATACCATTCGGCCACTGTCCAGGGCTGCAGAGCTGAAATACAGGTCTGAGTCACCTTGATGGGCTGGCGGCCTGTGGCCCAAGCCCGGCGAGGCAGCGGGTGTTTAGCCAATGCTGAAGCGAGCATGTGCAGTAAACCCAGCTGAAGTACTGCTGCGGCTGAGGCCATGTAACCTAGCACTCTCTGGAATTTCTTCAGAGGCGTGAGGCTGTTCATCTGAAAAGATGCGGCTAGTCGCTGAACACGGCGCAGCTTTGTAGATAAGCGAGCCGTCATTGCCACGGAGTCTAGTTCTATTCCAAGGAAGGAAATTGTCTGACTGGGCTGTAGTGAGCTCTTGGTCCAATTGACTGCAAGACCCAAACTGTTCAGATGGCTGAGGAGAACTGCTCTGTGAGACAGAAGCTCCATATGTGACTGTGCCATAATCAGCCAGTCGTCCAAATAGTTCAAAATTCGCAAACCCTGACTCCGCAGGGGTGCGAGCGCCGCATCCATGCACTTCGTGAAAGTACAGGGTGCTAAGGACAGGCCGAACAGAAGGACGGTGTATTGATAAACCTGGCCGTCGAAGGCAAACCTCAAGAATGGCCTGTGACGGGGATTTATCTGAATCTGAAAGTATGCATCTTTCAGATCGAGAGAAATAAACCAGTCCCCCTGGCGCACATGCGCGAGGAGTTTCCTGATTGTAAACATTTTGAACGGTCTTTTTGCAAGCACCTTGTTCAAAACCCTGAGATCTAATATGGGTCTGAGGCCGCTGTCTTTCTGGGGAACAAGAAAATAACGGCTATAAAGCCCCGACTCGCTCAGAGAGGGTGGCACTTTCTCTATGGCCCTTTTGCACAGAAGGCTTGCTATTTCTGAGCGAAGCATGTACGCTGCTTCCGTGTTCACAGTGGTTTCGAGCAGCTCTGAAGCGAGGAGGGCGCGATCGAACTGTAGCAAATAGCCCTGTTGTATTGTGCTTAACACACACTTGGAAATCCCTGGAATAGCTTCCCACGCTTTGAAGCGTAGCGCTAGAGGGTGAATGGCCAATTCAGCTCTGATTGCCGCACACAGAGCGTGAACAAAATGTGTGGCTGCGTTTAGTGTGTTTATGCATGATTGCTCGCAGACAGCATGAACAGGCTGTTTTGTGAGTGACTTCCGATTGGAATGAATGGGGAAAGAGTCACATCTGTTACGTGATGCGCAAGCATAGTCATGGGTACGGGACTTACACACAGAGGAATGTTTGCTGGCCGTGTAACAGAGCGGGCAGAGAATGGGCGCGCGCACGTATTCGTGGGCGCATTTATTGACTAGCGCTCGAGCGGTTCGTAACCGCTTTATGTGAGCGTGCTCTGGTGGGGACAAGTGCTTGTGTGTAGAGGTGAACACTGGATTGTGGGCACATTTTCTACACTAGCTAGCGCGACGCGGCAGGAAGAGGTTCATGGCTTGGGTGGCTTTCTGGACTTCTGAGAAGCGGTCAACAATGCCACTCACCGCGGAGCCGAAGAGACCGGTCGGAGAGAGCGGTGCGTTGAGGAACGTGGAGCGCTCTGCTTCTCCCATGTCGGCTAGTGTTAGCCACAAGTGTCTCTCGGTCACAGTCAGCGAGGCCATGCACTTCCCTAGAGCTTGGGCTGCAGCTTTGGTAGCCTGAAGGGCGAGGTCTGTCGGCCAGTAGATCAGTAACAGCCTCTGGGTGCCTGCCTTTCTCATCCCACTCCCGAAGAAGGTCTGCTTGTAGGATCTGTAAAGCGGCCATTGAGTGCAGAGCAGATGCGGCTTGGCCGGTGGTGGAATAGGCGCGGCCAACATAGGCGGAAGTCGCTCTGCAGGCCTTAGAGCGGGAGCACAGGCTTGGAGCATGCCATCTCGCGAGGGCGGACAAAGGTGTGCTGCTACTGAGTCCTCGACCGGGGGATGGAGGAGTAGCCTCTCTCAGTGGCGCCATCCACCCGGCCAGAGAGGTGGAGGCGTGGGAGCGGGACCTGGCTGAAGAAGGAGCGTTCCACGACTTTGCAAGCTCCGTGTGTAATTCCGGCAGGAAGGGGCGGCCGGGCCGCAGGTGTAGAGCGGCGATGGCTTTGAAGAAAGCAGCCGTCGAGTCTGTTGGGTGCCTGCTCAGGGGCGGTGACCACTCGAGCCCGAGGCGGTTGGCGGCCTGTGTGAGGGCGTGTTAACTCCCTTCGACTCGGTGCGGGTCCTGCTGGATTCCTGGGCCGAGGAGGAGGCTTGGGAGCCTGACCACTCCTCGCTGTCGAAGCCATGATGGAACAGCGGCCCTTATCCTCCGCCTCGTCATCCGAGATGGCAGCAGTGTGGCCGCTGGCGGCAACTCGCGGCGTCCGGAGCGGGGAGGGTGAGCGATGCTTCGAGGAGAGGCTCGGCGAGGCAGTCGCTTCAACCACAGTTTCTGGCAGCCTTTGTGAGCGGCTTCTTCTTCTTGCGGCTGAAGGTAAGGCAGCGTGGCGGTTTCTGCTTTGAGCGCTCGAGTCGAGCCCGCAGGGTCGACATCGGTAGCTCCTCGCAGAAATCGCATCCGCCCTCAGTGAGGGCGAGCTCTGCGTGCCCCAGTCCCAGGCAGAGAGCGCAGATGATGTGGCGGTCTCCTGTGCTGAGAAGAGCGCGACATGAGGCGCAAGTGGAGTGAGGCATCTTGAAAAAGACGCTTCGTACTCTTTTGTGAATAGTTCAGTGAGAACTAGCTTGCTGAATAAAAGGATACGTCGTCGGATGGCGTAGCTTCGCAGGATGGCTGAAGGTGGCTGAGACGGCCGGCTTCTTCTAGCGCTGTCCACGCTTGCTTGATGCCCCTCGAGCGGCGACGCGGCTTCCAGGTCAGCGATCGCGAAGAGCTTCAGCTGAAGAGATGAAAATCAGGGTTCCAGCCTACGAACTACGCTTATATGCACTCAAGTCACGCCCATTTTGGCGGGCTTTGATGCAGTGAGCACGCGGACGCCTCTCATTGGATGCGAGTTCGCCCAAGCTCGTCTATAGGCTGCAGCAGTTGCCGCAGAGCAACCTATGAGCTCGCTAGCTAGCCCGCTCAAGGTCTGCATTGCGTTGACAATGGATACAAAAATTAAGGATAATGTTTTGGCTTCAATATCTCAGAAAAGATTAATCTTTCCCGTAGCGTAAGCTAGCTTACGCAATACGAGAGAACCTCTCGTAAGAGAACCATACTTACATAAATTGCGGCATTCAATTCAATGCAACAGTTTAAATTATAATGGTTTTTGAATAGTTCATGAAACCATTCTTCCCTATATTGGCAAATTGTATAATTCGTAAAACCAATCTGAAGTAAATTTTCACATTGAATTGTTTATAAAACCATTGTTAAGTAAATTGGGGCGGCTGTGGCTCGGTTGGTAGAGTGGGTCGGCCACTAATCGCAGGGTTGGTGGTTTGAATCCTGGCCCACATGACTACACATGGCGAAGTGTCCTTGGGCAAGACATTGAACCCCAAGTTGCTCCCAATGGCAGGCTAGCACCTTGCATGGCAGCTCTGCCATCATTGGTGTATGAATGTGTGTGTGAATGGGTGAATGAGTCACAGTGTAAAGCGCTTTGAATACCGTAGACCATTTACCATTGAATTACACTGAATTATTTATAAAACTATTCTCACATAATAGTTGTAAAACCATTCTATGTAAATTGATGCATTTAATCGAATCTTTCGTTAAACCATTTTTACACACCGGTAAATTGTGTAATTCACTATAATGTTAGGGTTAGGGTTCAATATGTAAGAATGGTTTTGAATGTTTCATAAAGCCATTCTTCCATTAGTTGTCTAAATGTATAAGTCATAAAACCAATCTGAAGTAAATTTTCACATTGAATTGTTTATAAAAACCATTGTTAAGTAAATTGGATTTGACTGAATCGTTCGTAAAACAGTTCTCACGTAAAAGTTGTTGTTAATGAATACATTGAATTTAATAATTCGTAAAAACATTCTTACGAAAGTTGTCTCATTCAATTTAATGTTACAGTTGATGTAAGAAAGGTTTTGAATGGTTCATAAAACGTCTAGGTTACGTATGTAACAATCAAATAGTGGCGAATACATCACATAGCCACTTAGGACCTATGTGGGAACGTTGGCGCGGTGGTAGATCCAGTCTCGTAGAGGGAGGAAGCTTACAACACGGCGGCCGAGGCAGCTGTAACTGCCTAAGGAAACACGGGAGTCCGCTCGTGAGGGGACAGTACCACGGAATTACACACAGGGGGAGTCCGCACAGGAGGCCCTAACCTGTGGAGCACCTATTCCAGTACAGGGTAGATTGAGTACCTGTAGTGGCTTGGGTCGGAAAGTTCCTCCGCTGAACTGCGGACCCAAAAGGGCTAGGGAGGAATCAACCAGGGACCCGAGGATGGGGTCTCCTGGGAACAAAAGGCGCACTATTTTATCTCGGCTGAGGGAAAGGGCGCTAGGCGCAAGCGATTCACCCGGCCAGAACGTTAGCGTGTTACCGAATTCTACGGGCTCGGACCTGAGAAAACACGGGACGATACTGACTCAATTCGGAGATTGTAGAATCTCACGAAAGTGTTGGGTGTTGCCCACCCTGCTGCTTTGCAGATGTCTGCTAGGGAGGTGCCCCTGGCCAGTGCCCATGAGGACGCAACACTCCTGGTTGAGTGAGCTCGGACCCGCAAGGGGGGGGCACGGCCTGTGTGTGATAAGCCAGTGAGATGGCGTTGACAACCCAGTGGGCGAGCCTCTGTTTGGAGACAGCGTTCCCTTTCTGCTGTCCCCCAAAGCAGACAAAGAGCTGCTCAGAACGTTTAGAGCTCTGCGTGCGGTCCAAATAGATGTAGGCGAGCGTGATCAGCAGGGCAGTTTTGAGAGAGATGGCCCTGAGTCCAGCTGAATCTAGCGGCTCGAAGGGGGGTCTCTGGAGGCCTGTGAGGACGATCGAGAGATCCCAGGAGGGAAACAGGTTAGGCCGGGAGGGAGTTAGCCTCCGGGCACCTTTTAGGAACCTGATAATTAAGTCGTGCTTACCTAGAGACTTGCCGTCTATTGTGTCGTGGTGAGCCGCGATAGCAGCGACATACACCTTGAGGATGGAGGGGGACAGCCTCCTCTCCAGCCTCTCCTGTAGAAACACGAGCACTGACCTAACCGCGCACCTCTGTGGGTCTTCAGCCCGGGAAGAACACCAATTTGCGAACAGGCGCCACTTTAGGGCATAAAGATGCCTGGTAGAGGGAGCTCTGGCTTGGTTGATAGTATCTATGATGGTCGATGGTAGGCTTGCTAGATCTTCCGCATCCCGTCCAGGGGCCAGACGTGGAGGTTCCAGAGGTCTGGGTGCGGATGCCAGAGCGTGCCCCATCCCTGAGAAAGAAGGTCCTTCCTCAGGGGAATTCGCCAGGGAGGGGCTGTCGCGAGGAGCGTGAGGTCCGAGAACCAAGTCCGGGTGGGCCAGTAGGGGGCCACCAGAATGACTTGCTCTTCGTCCTCCCTGACTTGCTCTTCATCCTCCCCCCACAGCACCGGTGCAAGAAGGCTCACTGGGGGGAAATGCGTACTTGCGCAGCCCCACGGGACAGCTGTGTGCCAAAGCGTCTGCCCTGAGGGGAGCCTCTGTCCTGGCATACCAGAGCGGGCAGTGGGAGGTTTCTTGGGAGGCAAACAGGTCTACCTGGGCTTTGCTGAAACGATCCCAGATCAGCTGGACCGACTGGGGGTGGAGCCTCCACTCTCCGCTGGGCAAGCTTTGTCTTGACAGCGCGTCCGCTACCACATTGAGGTTGCCGGGGATGAGAGTGGCACGCAGTGACCTGAGTCGCTGCTGACTCCAAAGGAGGAGACGACGGGCGAGCTGTGACATGTGGAGGGAGCGTACTCCGCCTTGGCAATTTATGTAGGCTACCACTGTGGTGCTGTCTGTCCTGACTAGGACATGTTTGTCTCGAATTAACAGGAGAAACTTCCTCAGGGCAAAGAAAACAGCCAGCAGCTCTAGGCAGTTGATGTGCCAACGCAGATCGAGTCTCGGGACTCGAGTCTGGAGCCAGCGCTGAAGTGGTCTCATATGCATCAACCCCGGAGGATGCCATATGCCCCAGGAGCTGTTGGAATCATTTTAGAGGAACCATGGTGCCTGGCTTGAAGGAAGCGAGGCATTTCAGCACCGACTGAGCACGCTCGTTGGAGAGATGTGCTGTCATTGGGACTGAGTCCAACTCCAAGCCGAGAAAAGAGATGCTCCGAACCGGGGTGAGCATGCTCTTATCCCAGTTGACATGAAGCCCCAAGCGGCAGAGGTGCCTGAGCACCTGGTCTCTGTGCGTGCATAGTAACTCTCGCGAGGGGGCCAGGATGAGCCAGTCATCGAGGTAATTGAGTATGCGTATGCCGGCTTCTCGGAGTGGGGCAAGAGCTGCCTCTGCGACTTTCGTGAAGACGTGAGGGGACAGAGACAGGCCGAAGGGGAGGACTTTGTACTGATACGCCTGGCCGTCGAACGCGAACCTTAGGAATGGTCGATGACGAGGGCGGATTGAGATGAGAAAGTATGCGTCCTTCAGGTCTACCACTGCAAACCAATGGACGCCCACGAAGGGTAACCGAGTCAAATGGTCCGGTGCAGCCAGAGTGACGGGTTGGGCAGTGAAAGCAACGCCTCTAAACTCTGTGCTAGGGGCACCAAGGGGACGAGTATTTTGGAGCGTACCCGGCGGGGCTTCGCAGCGGTGTGGAACAGGTAATGCGGCGTCTGTGGGGAGGATGGAGGGTTCCAATCCAAGCCCACGCTAGTGGCTGCCCGGGAAAGCATGTCGGTCATCTGCGCGTCGGCCTCAGCCTGGGCGTGCAGGCCCGAAAGCGGCAGCCCAAGGGGAGTCCTCAGCGTCACAAACCGCGCCCTCCGATGCCGCGGCGAGCTCATCTGCTTCTGTCTCTAGAGGGTAAGCAGACTGGCTGTTAGGTGAGCCGCTGTTGCCTCGAGCACGGACGGTAGTCAACAAGCGTGTCGGGGCGCGGGTGGTCCGAGGGGGCTTACCCAGCAGAGCTGCACCCGCTGCCATCCCCAAATCGCCTCCATCGCCAGCCGCATCGTCCTCAATCCTGTGGGAAGGCTGTGGCTCATGCGGCGGCTGTAGTGGCTTGCTTGTGGTTGTAAGCAAGCCGCGACCGCATCGTTGTCATGGACATGTTCTCGCAGTGAGAACATGATCCATCCACAAAACGCAGCCTCGGTGTGATCGCTACCCAGACATCACGAGACAACGCCTGTGGCGTCTGAAGTGGAGAGCACTCACATCCAGGAACAACACAGGGGCGGAAAGGAATCTTTATAAAGACGCGTCCTTAAAAGGACGTTCAACGCCGCTGTGTTTTGCTCTCTTAGAGGAAATTATTCTTTTAAATAAAATCACTCTTTTATTGAAAAAACTCGTGAGAGTTTTATCTGCGCTGTCAAAGCGCCCAGGGGCAGGAATGCACAGCCGTGCAAACAGGAGAAAGCCGCTGTTGTGCACCGTAAGATCCAACATCATGCAGCAGAGGAATGACAGGAACTGCCGTGTAACTCGCAGCAAATGCAGACACGACCATCGGCTCCGAAGAAATTTTCTGAATGAACTCCCGTATTCGCCCCGCTTAAATACCTGTATGTCCGGGGGCGAGATATGCAATTACCGTCTGCCAACTTCTCATTGGCCTTTTTTCATAAGACAGAGGTGAATATCGGCGCTCAAGAGAGACCCCTAGTGTCGCTTCTCTGACACAACGTGGAGAGAGCGACAGAAGGGGAACCATTCCTTTCGTATGTTATCGAATTGGAAAATTCGTAAAACCAATCTGAAGTACATTTTCACCTTGAATTACTTATAAAACAATTGTTATGTAAATTATATTACACATTATTATTTATAAAACAGTTTTTACATAACAGTTGTGTTGAAATTATGCAAATAAATGCAGGTAAATTGATGCATTTAATTGAAATAATTTTTACGTACAGGTAAATTGTGTCATTCACTACAATGCTAGGGTTAGTTAGGGTTAGATATGTAAAAAGGATTTTTGAAAGTTTCATAAAGCCATTCTTCCATTTACTATCAAATTAGATAATTCATCAAACTAATTATGATCTTGTGCAAATTTTCACATTGAATTGTTCAGAAAACTGTTGTTATGTAAATTGGAGTAACTATATTGTTTGTAAAACAACTCTCATGTAAATAATGCATCAAATTTAATAATTCTTATGTTATTAACACCAATCGTCACCTTCGATTCAGTGCTACAGTTTATTTAGGAATAGTTTTGGAATTATTTATTCAGAAATTCACTATTTGTGTTTCATGAGGCCCATAATCTTTATATTTCTGGAGTCAAATGCTGGACTTCTTTCTTCATAGGGGGTGAATACTAACATTAGATTTGAGATTGTGGATGGCACTGACTTCTCGATAACTCCAGAAGGCTTTATACTCACGGCAAAGGCAGTTACCGCTGGCACTGTAAAATTACAAGTGAGAGCTTATATACAATGTTTAATGCAATTTCTACATTAATTAATCATTGACTTTCTGACTGAAATATTTATCTCTATGTAATTCAATGTGGCTCAGATGAGGGTAGTTGACACTACTAATGATGAATCAAGCACCGCTTCACTTACAGTCGAGGTTACTCCAGGTAAGACCAGACCAACATTGCATGCTACCAAGACAACACCCCATTATGATCTCATAATGCAATCCAAATCAAGGTTAATCAAGAGTGGCTAATAAAATGTGGGCTAATCACAGTAATTTTGGATGGCTTTCAGCTGGCTTTTAAGCAATAAGTTTGCTCTTTTTGGTGAGGGATGCATGGATATACATTGATACTGCCAGGGTTGCGCTAAATCAATTTTCATTTCCGGCCATTCAAGAGATTAGCTGAGCATCTCTGAACATCATTGAACGTCATTACAATGCCCAATTCAGCATGTTTAAAGAATCTGCAAGGAAATACCATAAATCCTCCAAAAATAATTTTCTTTGTCTTGTTGTTTTTTTTAATTTTATTATTATCTTAAAATCATTGAATATAAGATCCATTTACCTGAGAGGCAAAATTGCCTAAAATATTATGATGTTGTTTTTTTTTATTTTGAATTAACTTTATTTTCTTACCCCATTGGTTTGGTTCTTATTTTAAGCATAAATCAGGTATAAAAAGCGTTTTTTGCTTAAAAACATGGAAAGATGTTTTGGGGCCAAATATTGGATGGAATTTCATATAATTCAGCAAAGCTCTTGACTGGTGATCCGTTTTTTCTTTAGGGGTTCCCACGACCACTATGGTCACGAAAACATCTATCATAACCTCTGAAACACCGCTAACAGAAAGCACCTCTATCCCCACCTCTATCTCCACCTCCATTTCCACCCCTCACTCAGACACCTCCACCTCTAACTCCCTCACCTCCACAACTCCTGGCCCCACCACATGTACACTTACTTACTCTAAGCTTCCTGGCCTTGCTAATTCTAATTCAGAGTTAGAAAGCTCTGTTAATGTTAAACGTACCGAAACGTAGCGTACATAACTTTCTCTTAGCCGTTAGAAAACTCAATTATAATTAAACGTACCCATACATAGCTTTATCTTAGCCGTTAGCAAACTCTGTTAATGTTAAACGTAATGAAACATGGTGTACATAACTTTTTTTAGGAGTTAGCAAACTCGATAATTGTAAAAGGTTATGAAACAGTATACATAGCTTTTTCTTAGGAGTTGGCAATCTCGATTATTGTTAAACGTAACGCAACATAGCATACATAGCTTTCTCTTAGCAGTTAGCAATCTCGATTATTGTTAAACGTAACGCAACATAGCATACATAGCCTTCTCTTAGCAGTTAGCAATCTCGATTATTGTTAAACGTAACGCAACATAGCATACAAAGCTTTCTCTTAGCAGTTAGCAATCACGATTATTGTTAAACGTAACGCAACATAGCATACATAGCCTTCTCTTAGCAGTTAGCAATCACGATTATTGTTAAACGTAACGCAACATAGCATACATAGCTTTCTCTTAGCAGTTAGCAATCTCGATTATTGTTAAACGTAACGCAACATAGCATACAAAGCTTTCTCTTAGCAGTTAGCAATCACGATTATTGTTAAACGTAACGCAACATAGCATACATAGCTTTCTCTTAGCAGTTAGCAATCTCGATTATTGTTAAACGTAACGCAACATAGCATACATAGCCTTCTCTTAGCAGTTAGCAATCACGATTATTGTTAAACGTAACGCAACATAGCATACAAAGCTTTCTCTTAGCAGTTAGCAATCTCGATTATTGTTAAACGTAACGCAACATAGCATACAAAGCTTTCTCTTAGCAGTTAGCAATATCGATTATTGTTAAGCGTAACGCAACATAGCATACATAGCCTTATCTTAGCAGTTAGCAATCTCGATTATTGTTAAACGTAACGCAACATAGCATACAAAGCTTTCTCTTAGCAGTTAGCCATCTCGATTATTGTTAAACGTAACGCAACATAGCATATAAAGCTTTCTCTTAGCAGTTAGCAATCTCGATTATTGTTAAACGTAACGCAACATAGCATACAAAGCTTTCTCTTAGCAGTTAGCAATCTCGATTATTGTTAAACGTAACGCAACATAGTATACATAGGTTTCTTTTAGCAGTTAGCAATCTCGATTATTGTTAAACGTAACGCAACATAGCATACATAGCTTTCTCTTAGCAGTTAGCAATCGTGATTATTGTTAAACGTAACGCAACATAGCATACATAGCTTTCTCTTAGCAGTTAGCAATCTCGATTATTGTTAAACGTAACGCAACATAGCATACATAGCTTTCTCTTAGCAGTTAGCAATCGTGATTATTGTTAAACGTAACGCAACATAGCATACAAAGCTTTCTCTTAGCAGTTAGCAATCTCGATTATTGTTAAACGTAACGCAACATAGCATACATAGCTTTCTCTTAGCAGTTAGCAATCGTGATTATTGTTAAACGTAACGCAACATAGCATACAAAGCTTTCTCTTAGCAGTTAGCAAACTCAAATATAATTTAACGTGAGAATATATATATTGATAGGTAACATATATAGTTTTCTCTTAGTAGTATAGCAAACTCAGTAATAAGTACCGTGATAACAGTTTGTTATTTGCTAAGAGAATGCTCCCAAATGTAGTAACATGAATGACATTTAAACTTTACAGTGCATTGCTTTCATGTACAGCATGATTATGATGCATGCTCTCTTTTGTCTTTGCAGTGGCTCTGGAGGAGAATCAGAGAGATTGATTTTCCTGATGAAACAGTATTCGTGTCCAAACGTGTACCAGTAACGTATTCGACTGGCATGTCGGTTTACTGTCCAGCAATAAAGAAATATGACACCAATTTCACAAAATGTCTGAATCAGTTTGCTGTAACATTGTGAAATATGTTTTATGACAAACTGTTGTACATATTTGAATAAACAAAGACTTTTTCTAATTGTGCCAAACAAATTACCTGCAGATTTGGTGTGCTTTCTTTGAGACAATATGTTTCCAAATGTAGTTTCACGATTGTGTTCTCAGGCTCAAATTAAATTTACAAACTGCTTCTTCAGTTAATAGTTGTTGTTTATTTTTTATTATTTAATTTTTTTCATGAAATCACACATTAGCTCTTCAAAAGCACAAGTTAATTTCTATAATATACTACACAAGAACTTCATTACCCTACATGATTTTACAGAAAACTTTCAGTACACAATAATGTGCATGACTAACACTTACAATCATCATCTGTTTGCGGCCAGTCATAGGATGGACTATCAGATAATTTTGTTTCCTTATAGTGTTTTTCGTCATTGTAATTGTGTTCAAGTAATATAATAATGCACTAGTTATGCATTACTGTACTTGAATGGGAGCTTACAGATTAGAATAGAGATGACACCAGTCAGTTTCCAGAAGATTAGTTATGTAAGTAAAACTTGTGTCCATTGATGTTGGCATGAATTGGCATCATCACATGCCCATTATTTGGCTGTATACTTCACCAACTAAACATTAAAAAGTTAATCAGGAATCAGCTTGCATTCCTGTCCCCATGATGTTTGCTTGTCTAGCAATAATATCTTTCTCTTTAGATGTCTCGTGAGAAAAAGCCTCCAGTCATGTTTCTCCTCTGGACTTTCAGAAGAGATCTCAACAATGTCTCAAACTGTGCTCTGATTTGCTAAGAAGTCTGCAATTAAAATTCAAAGATTACAATTTATCCTGTAACGATTCTCATCAAATACTTCCGAGACCAAAATGACTGCAGCTATCCACATTCACTTAACACTTTACGGAATACAATTTCCAAGGAATATTCCAGGTTCAACACAAGTTAAGCTCAATCGACAGCATCTGTGGCATAATATTGATAACCACGAAAATTAACGGACTTACCCCTTCGTTTCTTTAAAATCTGGGTTCCAGTGAGGCACTTACAATTGAAGTGAATGGGGGCCAATCCTTAAACATTAAAATACTCACCATTTTATTAGTATTGAAACAAAACATGAACAATATGTGTGTAAACATGATTTTAGTGTGATAAAATCGCTTACAACACATTTCTGTGTAAAGTTATAACCAATTTTACAACTTCGTTGCCATGACAATGTAATCTCAACAAACCCTAAAACGACTGTAAACATTTAAACAACTTTACAGCTCAAATAATACACAAGTTTTAACCGAGGAATTTATGTAAGTGCTTTTATAAAATGATTAGTGTCACATTTCTGCCTTTAAACCCTATAAAAAGTGGCCCCATTCACTTCCATTGTAAGTGCCTCACTGTGACCTCCATTTTTGCTTTTTTTTTAAAGAAAAATTGTATTTGGTAATCCACATTATGCCACAAATACTGCCGATTGAACTCAACTTGCATTGAACCAGGACTATCCCTTTAAAAAGTCTCATGAGCGATAAGAAAAGAGCAAATATTTCCATTGGGGGTAGTAATAGACGTACAGTATGTCATCTATTACAATGGATGTTTCATCCGCACATTTGTCGATGGCCTGGATTATCACATTTTGGAAACAACACGGATGCTGTACCCTCTGTAGTGCACAAATAATGACAATTATTCCTTTGTCAACATGGTTGTCGTTGTGGCTTACTGTTTAAGAGATGTACATGTAAAAGATAGTTCAGACAGGCACTTTAATGTCTATGAGGCAAAAGTCCAACTTCTGGTCATATTTATGGCCAATAAATCAGAGATAAGCGTCCGTCTCAAAGGTTAAGATTGAAAACAGTTTCAGCACATTAGCTGCCACTCGTGAACGCTCTATTTGAGCAGTGAATGAACTGGAACAAAGGGATCCTTTTTGATATTCCTTTGTTATTGATCCATCATCTAACAAAGAGAAATGGATTTAAGGCCTAGAGGTTCTGCGGTTGTTTTCTGTCTACTGGTTATTGTCAATCTGGGCACGTTCAGTCAAGCGCAAAGCGGTAAGTGCTTAAGGTTTTTTAGGTTGAACAATATTAGATGATCAGGTTTTCATTGGAAGACTCAGTTGACGGTCTTGATGGTCTCAGACGTGGAGGCAACTGAGATTCGTCCTCCGTCACCTGGATTGAGGCGATTCTAGGGGCCCAAAGGTTCAGGGGGCCCCCACAACAAACTCTAAACTGTATTTTTTAAAGGAAAGGAGCACAAATGACGGTATATTCAATATATTGTACATTCTCTTGGCAATTATTTACCTCTATGTAAATGTATCTTGTTTAAGAGATGTTCATTGGCTTTTAATGGAAAATAAAACTGATTAGCAGTAATGAGAACAAAAAGAAGAACAGCTTAATTATATAAAATTGCGCAAATGGTCAATTTTACAAGTAAATCTATTAAACAACTGCATTACTCGTCCGATTTATAAAAAAATAAATAGCTAAAATATAATAGATTCAATATAATGGCTATAAACACATCTTTTCTAACAAAATTCCATCAAATTGAATTGTGTAATGTTTAATAATAACAAATTAATGAAACTTAAAATGTAATATTTTTATTTTTGTTTCATTTCATAAATGATTACCCAATTCAATTTGATGGAATGTTATTAAATTAAAATGCGTAAATCTTAAAATTACGGAAGCCCTGAACCGCAAGGTAAAAAAAAAAAAATGGTGACTTTTTATTTTAAGAGAATTAATTATTATTTTTTTTACATTTTTTTTTGGAAGAGTGAATTTTTATTTTATTTTTCTAGGCTCAGGAACGAACTGAGCAACTTTTTTTTGTACCTTTTTTTTTTCATCTTGCGGTTCAGAGCTTCCGTATAAAATTATTTTTTATAATTTTTTTTAATTAAAAATAAAAACACATTTTGTGGTCTTCTAGCAATGCATGAATCTTAAAATGCTTAAACCTTAAATCTAAACCTATACTCTTATTTTACAAGTATAAAACACATTTCTCTACATGTATTACTTTGTAAGTTTTCTTAAAACAAGTAGACCCTCTCAAATGTGCCCATTTCAGAGTGAATTTTGTCTTGTTCCAGTGGCAGTTTTTGTTCACTTGCTTAAGGTATAAACCAAAAACTGAATCTTTTAAAATTCATGTTTTCAGATGTGGTCAGAATCATACATGTAATCTTATAAAATATATTATATTATGTCACTTTCTCTGAAAGGTACAGAACTTTGCTCCTTGGAAAATGCCCCAGTCGGTAATATAATTTTTGTGGAGGAAAACAACAGTATCGGTGACACAGTTGCAACAATTATAGCTGAAAATGATGTGACGGTCAGAATCTCTCATGAGGTACCAGAGGGTTTTTTCAGTCTTACAGGCCTCAGTCTCAAAGCTAATATTGTGCTGGACTATGAGGTAAGCACGAAAAACAAATCTGCTCTTGTGTTTAACCATTATATACCAGCTACTGTATAAAAAAGCATTTGTAGCAGGTAAACACGTCACCTCATGTCAACGCACTTTATATATTAAATTACCGATAACATGTTTTGTGTTTTTCTTAGACATTTGACAAGGATACTGCCTATTTGGTGGATATTGAGTGTACAAGACTTGATTCTAATGTGAGTAAACACTTTAAATGGCATTTCATTTCAATCAATTAAAAACATATCTCGTATTGTAATATGTTCTATGTATGTAAAATGTAATATTGTAATAGGTTGTAATATGTATGGAAAATGTGCGTTTTTGTGGAACAAGTTAAGCTAATGTTTTATACAACCTATATTCTTTTTACTTGTTGTTTCCCTCTGTGCATTTATGATGTTTGCTGCACTGTTAAAGTCAATTAAACTCCTGCATGTCATATTTCTATCTTTTAGACCAAATTAGCACTGAAGATCATTGTCGATGACTTAAACGACAATCCACCAGTTTTTGAACAGAGCCAGTATACACTTGAAGTCAATGAGGTACATGACAAGATCTCTCATTTGACTATTTTTGAACTTATGTTTCTAATTTTGTAAGGTTTACTTGATCGTCACTCCATTTTCTGCATTTGTTCATGACTGTTTTAAAATGTAAAACTATTAATGATTTTTGTAGTTAACAAATGTGGATACCAGTGTGGCACGAATCACGGCAACAGATGATGATGTAAATGATCGCCTCAGCTATCGTCTGGAGTCACCTGAGGTACATCTGAGGGGCTATTACTGCTTCCTGTGGACAAACAAAAACCCCAAATGAATGTGTACATCATTTTCATACTTTATAAAAATCCTGTTGTTTATCTTTACATTTATGCATTTGGCAGATGCTTTTATCCAAAGCACTTATTACAGGGACAATCCCCCCGGAGCAACCTGGAGTTAAGTGTCTTGCTCAAGGACACAATGTTGGTGGCTGTGGGGATCGAACCAGCAACCTTCTGCTTAGCAGTGCAGTGCTTTAGCCCACTACGCCACCACCACTCCCTAATTATCTTATTTTCCAGTAAACATATACATCCTTAAAATAAAATACAATTTACCTAAGAAACAGAAATGTGTAAAATTAAAGGATTAGTTCACCCAAAAATGTAAATTCAGTCATTGTTTACTCACCCCTGTGTTGTTATAACCCTACATGACTCTCTTTCTTTATCTTTTTTTTCCTCCACATTTTCTCCCCAATTTGAAACGCCCAATTTCCAATGCGCTCTAAGTCCTCGGGTGGCGGAGGACGTTTCTCAGTTGCCTCCGCGCCTGAGACTGTCAATCCGCCATCTTATCACATGGTTTGTTGAGCGCGTTACCACGGAGACATAGCATGTGTGGGGGTTTCACGCTATTCTCCGTGGCATCAATGCACAAGTAGCCATGTGCCCCACCGAAAGCGAACCACATTATAGCGACCACAAGGAGGTTACCCCATGTGACTCTACCCTCCCTAGCAACCGGGCCAATTTGGTTGCTTAGGAGTCACTCAGCACGCTTTAATTGTTATTAAAGTACACAATAAGATTTGGTGAGAAACAGAAATCGAATGTATTAATTAGTGAAACACTTGACCAGTCAGTGATCTCCTGTGCAGCGTTCATGATAGGGCACAGAACTTACTAAACATGTCTGAAGAGTTTGTAGTCGAAGAATTGATGCATTTCTATGCCCAGCCTTATTTATTTTTTTAAATGAGTATTCGGAAAACAAACAGAAACATAGAGGATACAGGCAGCCACAGTCACACCGTGTCCTAACCTGACGGCAAACAACATGTGATAAAAAGTATATTTTCAATGGTAATCAGATTTTTTGTCCTAACCAGCAGTGAAGAGCGACGGTAAATACTATCGATCGCTTGTTTTCTATTGTCGGCCTCACATGGGTAACTCCGTCCTGTGAAATGACACCGGTCCAAAAATGTAAAAAACAATAAGTCTGGGCATAGAAATGCATCAATTCTTCAACTACAAACACTTCAGACATGTTTAGTAAGTTCTGTTCTCTGTTTTGTGTGCAGCTGTGTTGTGTTCTGTTGTCACTATCGCTGTGGAGAACCTGTTTTTAGATAAACAAAAGGGTTTTTGTTTGAACGCCCCAATGTCGTGAGGGAGCTGCATGAACTGTTGCTCTCATGCTCTATCATGAACGCACACAGGAGATCAACGGTCAGAGAACATTTTCACTAAATAATACATTCGATTTCAGTTTGTTTCTTTTGAAGCTTGAAGAGGTGGTCACCATATACTGCCATTGTGAAACAATGAAAAAAAATCATTTTTGGGAGAACTAATCCTTTCAGACTTATTCTCAGAGAATAAATATCTTGATATTTTAAGTTTATTTTGCAATGTACACAGAAACTTCTATTGGATACTATGTGATGTTTATTAGAACCCTACTGGTCTTGGAATGTCCTACTATTCGACAGTTGCCAGATGGCCCAATATTCCAATTAGAATGCTGAACACATTCCGTTAGGACTCATTTTGGAACTCATTTTTGCACAGTTGCAAAAACATGTAACTAAATCTGTCTAAAAAAGGCCCTTGGATCGGTTCTGTTTTCTTTCAGGGAGAATTTGATCTGCTGACCTTTTCAGTACCTGACATACTGGTGAAAAAAGTTCTGGATTATGACAAAGTTAAAAAAGTCACAATGACGCTATATGCACAGGTGAGTAAGTTGTCCTGGAGATTTCTCTCCCTCACAAAAAAATACATTATTTACTCACCCTGTCGTCTAACACAAAAGGAGATGTTTAGCAGAATATCCAGATAATCTCAGAGTTTTCAATAGAACAAAACTAGACAGTGATTTTTATTGTCAAGCTCTAACAATGTGAAAAAGTATAATAAAAGAATCATAAATGTAGTCCATACATCTTGAAAACTATTTCCCAAGTATTCCAAAGCTATACGATAGACTTGTGAGGAACAGACCAAAATTAAAGTCACAAAAGAGTTCACTAAATATCTTGAATCTCACCCATTCAAACATGATACAAGTGCAGCCAACATGGCCGTGTCTAAAGGGGGGTCACTGCCCACCTTACATGATTAATCTTGAACGTAGAGTGTGTAAATACGTTTTCTTGATGATTTCAGGACAACCAGGACACCCACACCAGCTCGACCATCATTGTTGTCAATATCTTAGATATTGACAATCGTCCACCGTGGTTTCAGCCCTGTACAGAAATGGAGATCGGCACAAGCAAAGTGTGCCTGAACTCTGGCTATGAAGGAACGGTTGATTTAACCGAACAAACGGTGGGTATGCCTTCCAGTGCTTTTGAAGATGTAGATAGATGCGATACTGTAGTGGTTAAGCTAAGCAAGAAATCCCAACATTTCAAACATTCTAGTCAGCTGTTGGATTATGCTGCAGATATGTAATTAATGTAATTGGGAGTTGTGTGTCACACGTGCTCGGACTCAACGCGAATGACGGCAAAATGGATCCATGCGCAGTTTTATTGCTGATGACAGAATACTTTATAGACGCCCTGAATTGCACCATGAAAAAAGAAAAAATCAGGAGGTGAAATATATATATTTTTTTATGGTGTTTTAGTGCCTTAGGGAGAAAGAACTGATTCCTTGTCAAATTAGTATGATGTCTTAGTTTATCGGCAATATCATCAGTTTTTTTTTTTTTATCCCATTTTCTCCCAATTTGGAATGCTCAATTCCCACTACTTAGGTCCTCGTGGTGGCGCAGTTACTCACCTCAATCCGGATGGCAGAGAACAAGTCTCAGTTGCCTCCACTTCTGAGACCGTCAATCCTTGTATCTTATCATGTGACTCGTTGTGCATGACACCATGGAGACTCACAGCATGTGGAGGATCATGCTACTCTCCGCAATCCACACACAAATCACCACACGCCCCATTGAGAGCGAGAACCACTAATCACAACCACGAGGAGGTTATCCCATGTGACTCTACCCTCCCTAGCAACCGGGCCAATTTGTTTGCTTAGGAGACCTGCTGGAGTCACTCAGCACACCCTGGATTCAAACTCACAACTCCAGGGGTGATAGTCAGCGTCAATACTCGCTGAGCTACCATCTGTAAACAGCATTTCAAACACTACTATGGCCAGTTGTGCAGTCCGCCAATAACAGAGCAGCGGACGCACTAAGAACGCCCACCAGCGGCACAGATCGCAAAGTCTAGAAACATGCCGGCTGCGGTGTGAACGGGGCTTAAGACACCTAAAAAAAACTATTTCACCTAGTGAATTTGGCGGTTCAGGCTTACGGAATATTTTTTCCATTATATTACTTCAGTAATTAACCTCTATGTTTTTACAAATATAAGTTTTTGCTAAATATTTAAGAACACAGAAAGTGCATCAGTAAACATTGTGGCTATAATAAAATAAAATATCATACAGAAATTGTGCAAATTACCTCTAACTGTTGACGTTGCTGCTATTTTAGTTTTTTTTTCTTGACGTCCATGCTCAGGAAATCATGATGGTACACAGCTGAATCTAAAAGTTCATGAACTTCAGGTCCATCTTGTTATTGGGTGTTTCTTCAACTTTGGGCACTTTCGTGTACCGAGATTGACTTTTATTAAAACAAACAGATTTCTACTAATTAAAAAAAATATATATATTTATTATTTATTTATTTATTTAAATAGTCACATTAAAACTGACTTGGACACTTCTTACCAGGCCAGCAATTTATTTAATAGTTTTACTTTTTAAATGCCTTTAATGTATATTAAACTATTGTATTATCCTTGTCCCAGTCCCAGACTTTCAATATTAGAGTATTAGGACAATCCATTATAAAATATAAATAATTACATATTTTAAATGACAATAATCTAAACAAAGAGTGAAATAAAAATAAACCATTTCAATATTTGTTTCAAAATTATTTCTATGAATGTTTGCAAAAATTATACGTTTTTTTAAATTTATTTTTTACAAAAGTGAAGAGCATGTTTGATATATGAGACAATACAAGTGATGTTTGAGGAAAACAAAGAAAATGTAAGGTAAATATCAGCTGTGAGTAGATCTTTAGCAAAAGCATGCAAAAAGTGTGAAAATATTATCTACTTTTGTGTATTTAGGATGCATAAAGCGTTAGCTATGAAATTAGCCTAAGCAAGAAAAAGGAGTCGGAAATTTGGTTTAAAACCATAAAAAATGTCATTTCCATCAGTGTAATTTCCTCTGGAAATCATGGAATTTTCATGACTTTCAAAAATAAGTGACAGAAATGACATAAATCTGCCATGTTGCATGTATATACACTGATGGACATTGTTAGTAGACAAATTATATCAACTAGTGAGAGTATGAAGTGTTTTTTAACAAGACTTCCACAGTACAAAAAAGTTACTGAAGTTGAAGAAACACCCAATTGCGAGTACCCAATGAATGTTCTTTATCGGAAGCCGGAAACTTCTGACGGGGAGTAAATGCACTGATCCAAACTGATCCAAAAAACCCAAAACTCATTGAAAATTGGTGTTTGTTAGTGTTTGTTGTGCAACGAGTGAACTGAACAGACCTAGAGTTAAAGCATTAGCCGTGACGTTTTCCAGATAAACATATGACACATTTTTTGTACACTACAGGTAGGTCCTTTACCTTTGAAGCCAGGTCCAATCCTTGCGATTGATGGGGACAATGGCAGAAATGAGGCCATTGGTTATACATTTCTTGGAGGTAAGATTTATTCTTTCATATTATGATCCTCATGGGTTTATACAGTATAAAGAAGTTACACTACATGCCCAAAATTAAGTGGGCAACCCCTTAATTAATGGTTGTGTCCACAACTCTCAATTTCAGTGACTGATCGGTGACTGCATTTTCTTATTTTTTGTCCATGTTTAGGAAATGATGATGGAACATTTGATATCAACATTAACACCGGGATCATCACAATGCTAAAACCAGTAGGCGTAGCAGGTCCTATCGTTCTTTCAGTTATGGTGAGAACATTATTTGTACACCATTCTGTTTTGAATGTGCAATTATGTGCTTTATATTAGCGTTTTATCTCCCAGCAATGAGCAGCAACATTGGTGTACCAGTATTTTTGAAGCTTCTAATACATAGAAGTGTATTAATCGAGTGATCGACCTCAAATATCATCTTTAGTTGCTTCCCAACCCAACTTTCTTCTCTGTCTCAATAGGCATTTCAAGCACAGAACATTGATCAGTATGCCACCACCACAGTCATCCTAAGGGTGGTTGAGACTAGTAAGCATCCTCCGATATTTGTGAATCCCAGTTACGAAGGTTTTATCTCAGAGGACGCAGGTGTGGACAGTCTAGTACTGGAGAGCCAAACCTCCAACAAGGCCCTCCGTGTACAGGCTACAGATGAAGACTTTTCTAATGTAAGAACTCAGAGAGAACGTTTGAGCATGTTTTATTCCCAGAGCTGCATACTCGCATATCGACCTGCACATTAACTGGCTGCTAGTCTATAAAGCATATTCCCTTTATGGGGTAAAACGTAAGGCCTCATTCATGAAACATGAGCAGAACGAATTGTCGAAATCGTAAAGTGTAAAATTATTCTTACGGACATTGTCTAATTGGATAATTCGGAAAACTGTTCTTTCGTAAATTGCAGGACTTAATTGAATCGAGCGTAAAAAAAACCTTTTTATGGATAGATTGTTGAATTGGACCATTCATAAAAACATTTTTCTGTATTTTGTCGAATTGGATAACATGTAAATCTATTCTTGCATAAATTGACCATAAAACCATTGTTATGTAAATTGGAATACATTAAGTTGTTTGTAAAATCATTTGTTTATAAAATGTGGCATTTAATTGAAATTGTGTTAAAACAATTTTTAAATAAATAGTTGCACTGAATTAAAATATTCAAAAAAACATTCATATTGAATTTGTAAACTGGATTACATTGAACTGCTTGCAAAACAATTCTCAAGTAAGCAATTAAGTTTGTAAAACCATTCTTATGTAAATTATCCAATTGATTTGTTCAAAAAACATTCTTATGTGAAATGATGCATTGAACTGAATCGTTCATAAAAACCATACTTACATAAATTGCGGCATTCAATTCAATGCAACAGTCTAAATTATAATGGTTTTTGAATAGTTCATGAAACCATTCTTCCCTATATTGTCAAATTGTATACTTCATAAAAACCAATCTGAAGTAAATTTTCACATTGAATTGTTTATAAAACCATTGTTAAGTAAATTGGTGCGGCTGTGGCTCGGTTGGTAGAGTGGGTCCAGTGTTGCCAGATGTACGATAATTATTGTATTTGTACGATAATTTTGACCTCTGTACGATGTACGATCAATAATGAAAAAAATCCCATAATGTACGATAATTTCAGAGTTTTCAGTCGTTCGTCCAAACACACATCCTACCGCTTCTCTCTCTGACCCCGAATCATATACACACACACACTCACACACACACACACACACACACACACACACACACACACACACACACACACACACAGGCACCACATGTCAACACTACACTACAGTTTTGCCGAAGAAGACAGATCAGTTTAACAAAACGAAGCAGTAAAGTGCTAAAAAAATGAGTTCAGAAAGGGAAGGTGAGGACAGTGGAGGGGCGAAGAGGAAGGCAGAGTCTGAACAGCAGCGGAAAAGTAAGCATAGGCCACAAACATATAGGACAGAGTGGGAAAAAGACACCACTTTTGCAGGATGGCTAAAACCTGTCCCAGGAAACGATGCTAAAGCAGTCTGTCGTTGTTGCAACGTCCAAATGGTGGCAGAGATCACGGTTTTAAAAAACTCATGAAAAGTGGTTGGGGAATCCGTAAAAGGATTCCCCAACCAACAACATTTGCCAACACAGCACAAGTGGATGTGGCATCCGATGATGACAGCGACTTAGAGATAGAATTTGAATCTTTCTAGTATTAATTGTGCACTTTTTTCTCTCTGTATCATAGTTTAAGGTCTAGTTCAAAATGTGGACTGTCGGCATATCTTTTGCACTTTGGCAAAAAAAAGTTAAGTATTCAGACTTCCTCCAGTTAGTGTGAGCGTATTACACAGCTTGTTTAAATTGGCTGTAAAATTATTTGGAAAATAAAATGGTTGGAAAATAGCTATATTTTATGCGTTTGGTTCGTGTACGATAATTTTTCTCAAAAAACGATAATTTTGAGGTTTTGGTACGATACTTCGACATTTCTAATCTGGCAACACTGAGTGGGTCGGCCACTAATCGCAGGGTTGGTGGTTTGAATCCTGGCCCACATGACTACACATGGCGAAGTGTTCTTGGGCAAGACACTGAACCCCAAGTTGCCATCAATGGCAGGCTAGCACCTTGCATGGCAGCTCTGCCGTCATTGGTGTATGAATGTGTGTGTGAATGGGTGAATGAGTCACAGTGTAAAGTGCTTTGAATACCGTAGACCATTTACCATTGAATTACACTGAATTATTTATAAAACCATTCTATGTAAATTGATGCATTTAATCGAATCTTTCGTTAAACCATTTTTACACACCGGTAAATTGTGTAATTCACTACAATGCTAGGATTAGTTAGGGTTAGATATGTAAAAATGCCATTCTTCCATTTACTATCAAATCAGATAATTCATAAACCTAATTATGATCTTGTGTAAAATTTGTTATGTAAATTGGAGTACACTAAATTGTTTGTAAAACAATTCTCATGTAAATAGTTGCATCAAATTTAATCATTCTTATGTTATTAACACCAATCGTCACCTTCGATTCAGTGCTACAGTTTATTTAGGAATAGTTTTTGAATTATTTATTCAAAAATTCACTATTTGTGTTTCATAAGGCCCATAATCTTTATATTTCTGGAGTCAAATGCTGGACTTCTTTCTTCATAGGGGGTGAATAATAACATTAGATTTGAGATTGTGGATGGCACTGACTTCTCGATAACTCCAGAAGGCTTTATACTCATGGCAAAGGCAGTTACTGCTGGCACTGTAAAATTACAAGTGAGAGCTTATATACAATGTTTAATGCAATTTCTACATTAATTAATCATTGACTTTCTGACTGAAATATTTATCTCTATGTAATTCAATGTGGCTCAGATGAGGGTAGTTGACACTACTAATGATGAATCAAGCACTGCTTCACTTACAGTCGAGGTTACTCCAGGTAAGACCAGACCAACATTGCATGCTACCAAGACAACACCCCATTATGATCTCATAATGCAATCCAAATCAAGGTTAATCAAGAGTGGCTAATAAAATGTGGGCTAATCACAGTAATTTTGGATGGCTTTCAGCTGGCTTTTAAGCAATAAGTTTGCTCTTTTTGGTGAGGGATGCATGGATACATTGATACTGCCAGGGTTGCGCTAAATCAATTTTCATTTCCGGCCATTCAAGAGATTAGCTGAGCATCTCTGAACATCACTGAACGTCATTACAATGCCCAATTCAGCATGTTTAAAGAATCTGCAAGGAAATACCATAAACCCTCCAAAAATAATTTTCTTTGTCTTGTTGTTTTTTTTAATTTTATTATTATCTTAAAATCATTGAATATAAGATCCATTTACCTGAGAGGCAAAATTGCCTAAAATATTATGATGTTTTTTTTATTTATTTTGAATTAACTTTATTTTCTTACCCCATTGGTTTGGTTCTTATTTTAAGCATAAATCAGGTATAAAAAGCGTTTTTTGCTTAAAAACAAGGAAAGATGTTTTGGGGCCAAATATTGGATGGAATTTCATATAATTCAGCAAAGCTCTTGACTGGTGATCCGTTTTTTCTTTAGGGGTTCCCACGACCACTATGGTCACGAAAACGTCTATCATAACCTCTGAAACACCGCTAACAGAAAGCACCTCTATCCCCACCTCTATCTCCACCTCCACCTCCACCTCCACCTCCACCTCCACCACCATTTCCACCCCTCACCCAGACACCTCCACCTCTAACTCCCTCACCTCCACCACTCCTGGCCCCACCACAGGTACACCTACTTACGCTAAGCTTCCTGGCCTTGCTAATTCTTGCGGTGTGTTATGTCTTATACTGTGACGAAATAGCATACTATCATAAAATACCATCAAACTGTGCTGAAATACATAAAAACACCTAAGATGGTGGTCAAATTATTTAGCTGGCCTCTAAAGCCAGCCAACAGACCAAGCTGACAATGCTGCAAAACCAACTAAGACCAGAACACCAATTTAGGCTGGTTTAAGGTTGATTTGCATCAAGGTTGCATTATGATACTGGACACTTTGGATACTGACCATTTAAGCTCTGCTGAAAATTATCTTAAACCAGCCTAAGATGGTTTGCTGCTCTACTCACCTGGTCAGGGAGGTCCGTTTCCTGGTTTTAATGGGGTTTTGGGCACATCAGTTGGTCACGCTAGAACAGCTTAAACCAGCCAAAACCAGCAAACCAGCTTAATACTGTGTTCGAGGGTCTACTAAAATCAAGCCAAATTAGTCAAGGCAATTGGTAAACCCAAGCATGCTAAAAACAAAGTGTGTCTCACCTGTCCTGTGTTTCAGGTGGGCCGCAGATGAGATCGGGTGGGTATAGATCGGAGGATATGGCAGCTTTAGGGGCCAGTTTGGCTGTGGTGATAATCGTCTGCTTGGTTTCTATCGGCCTGCTGGTGCACCGCGTCAAGGGCCATAAGGCAGACTGGAAGAAACTGTCTGAGGCTAGCAACTTCCGCAGCAATGTAAGTTCATAATAAATGACCATTACACAAATATATATGTTGTGTTTTTAGTTGAATGTCAAGCTGACTTTCAACGTTTCACAGATGCCTCTGAACAACAAATCATTCAATTTCATGGATGGATGGATTGACTGAACATGAAATATTGTGGATGGATGGATGGATGGATGGATGGATTGACTGAACATGAAATATTGTGGATGGTTGGATGGATGGATGGATGGATTGACTGAACATGAAATATTGTGGATGGTTGGATGGATGGATGGATGGATTTACTGAACATGAAATATTGTGGATGGTTGGATGGATGGATGGATGGATTTACTGAACATGAAATATTGTGGATGGTTGGATGGATGGATGGATGGATGGATGGATTTACTGAACATGAAATATTGTGGATGGTTGGATGGATGGATGGATGGATTTACTGAACATGAAATATTGTGGATGGATGGATGGATGGATGGATTGACTGAACATGAAATATTGTTGATGGATGGATGGATGGATGGATGATGGATTGACTGAACATGAAATATTGTGGATGGATGGATGGATGGATGGATTGACTGAACATGAAATATTGTGGATGGTTGGATGGATGGATGGATGGATTTACTGAACATGAAATATTGTGGATGGATGGATGGATGGATGGATTTACTGAACATGAAATATTGTGGATGGTTGGATGGATGGATGGATGGATGGATTTACTGAACATGAAATATTGTGGATGGATGGATGGATGGATTTGACTGAACATGAAATATTGTGGATGGATGGATGGATGGAAGGATGGATTGACTGAACATGAAATATTGTGGATGGATGGATGGATTGATGGATTGACTGAACATGAAATATTGTGGATGGATGGATGGATGGATGGATTGACTGAACATGAAATATTGTGGATGGATGGATGGATTGACTGAACATGAAATATTGTGGATGGATGGATGGATTGATGGATTGACTGAACATGAAATATTGTGGATGGATGGATGGATGGAGCGATTGACTGAACATGAAATATTGTGGCTGGATGGATGGATTGAACATGAAATATTGTGGATGGATGGATGGATGGATGGATGGATGGATTGACTGAACATGAAATATTGTGGATGGATGGATGGATGGATGGATGGATGGATTGACTGAACATGAAATATTGTGGATGGATGGATGGATTTACTGAACATTAAATATTGTGGATGGATGGATGGATGGATGGATGGATGGATGGATTGACTGAACATGAAATATTGTGGATGGATGGATGGATGGATTTACTGACCATGAAATATTGTGGATGGATGGATGGATTTACTGAACATTAAATATTGTGGATGGATGGATTTACTGAACGTGAAATATTGTGGATGGATGGATGGATGGATGATAGATAGATAGGTCATGTTAACATGCATATTGTTTACATTTTGTTGCTATACTTTTGAAACAGTGAGAATTTTAACGTTTGTGGATGTGGCCCCATTCACTTCCACTGAAAGTGCCTCACTGAAACCCTAATTTTTGCTTCTTTTTTTTTTTTTTAAGAAAAGAGGGACAGGTCGAAATACATTTTTGTCTTAATCCACATTATGCTACAAATGCTGTCAATTAAACTTAGCTTGTATTGATCCCTGAACCCCTGAAAATTCCTGGAATATTCCGTTACACACTATGAGCCGAACGTCAATGTAAATAATTGTATACTTTCTTGTAATTGTGTAAGAGCATATCTTTTCCATTCGGCAGCTGGCTGGGGCTCCGGGTGGTCCCAAGAAGGGTGTGCAGTACACTAATGAGGGCTTCCAGCATGATGATGATTCTGGAAGCATGAACTATAGGCTGGCTGCTGACCTGGAGACGAAACTAGGATCTGTGCTGAAGTCAGAACCGAGTCGGGCATCACCACAGGAGCAGGTGACCCCCAGCAGTGCTTCGATTCCTCAAACACCCACCACCCGCAGCATTCCACACGATTCCACTAGCCTGGGGAGTTTAGATACCCTAGATGGCGAGAAGGAGGTGAAACCAATTCTTACCAAAGAGCGGCGTGCAGAGGAGGGCTACAAAGCCGTGTGGTTTAAGGAAGACATTGACCCCAACACTAAAGAGGAAGTGGTCATCATTCCAGACACCAGTGAGCTGGAGGGAGACAATGAGGAAGAGGATGACAATGAAGAGGAACAGGAAGATGAGGAACATCTAAAGACAGATGTGGATGAAGAGCTGGCAGGGGAATATTCTAGAGGCTTTGAAGATGAAGGCAGAATGACGTCAGACCTCTGATTTTAGAGCCTCATTGGGGATTACAAAGGAAATGGAGCGTTTTCCTGAGCTGAATGAACATCACAGCGCAAAAGCTGCAAACGAAAAAGGACTTGAGTTTAGCTCAAATGTTTGCCATTGAAGCAGAAGAGTTAATATATGTTATCATTTATCATATGCCCTCACCATTAATAAGGTTGTCAAAAATAATACAAGAATACAAGAAAAAACTGCTTAAAAATTGTCTAATTTTCTTTTTTTTTGTAGTGTGCGAAACACAAGGACTGAGGTTTTGTTTAAACGTTTGCCTCTGTAGTAAAACAGGAACATTCAAATATTAACTTAATTTTCCTGTGCTAAAAATAATCATAATATACAAATGTGTTTTAAGTTTTATATATATATATATATATATATATATATATATATATATATATATATATCTTATAGTTAGTAAGGTTGTAACTATGATACATAAAATAAATATAATTCTTTTAAGTGCATTTGTGCGAAAAGTGCATTGTTTGAAGCAAAAAAATAAATACAAATAAATCAATGCTTCTATTAAAGACATGGAATTGTTTGACGACCGCAGTTTCCTGTGTTGACTCTGATAAACATTTATTTGAGCTTTTAGCACATGACCACTCACAGGTGAAGCGATTAACGTTTATCATCTAACAAGGCCTAATGTCAAGGTCTGGGTAGATTAGATGGTAAGCGAACAATCAGTTCTCGTAGTCAACATATTGAATGCAGAATAAATGGGCAGGAGTAAAGACCTGAGTAACTTTGACAAGGGCCAAATTTTCTTGCCAGATGACTGGTTCAAACAAGGTTTGTTGGGTGCTCCTGGTCAGCAGTGGTGAGTGCCTACCGACAGGGAAACTGGCGAAAGGGTGTTGGGTGCCCAATAAAGGCTATCCCGTCTGGTCCGTACCGACAAAAGGTCTACTGTTGCACAAGACACAGAACATTTTAATGATGGAAGGAGGAATGTGTCACGACACAGTGCATCGCACCCTGCTGCGTATGGGGCTGAGTAGCCGCAGACCAGTCAGAGTGCTCATGATGACCCCAGTCCACTGTCGAAAGCATCTACAATGGGCACGCGAGCATCGGAACTGGACCTTGGAGCAGTGGAAGAGGATCGCCTGGTCCGATGAGTCACATTTTCTTTTACAAACTTGGCCATTGACTGTCAAGACAGTTGCTATGGCAACCTTGTGCAGGTTAACTATGCTTGTTTATAGTGGACTGTTGCCCCCGAGTCACATAATCTATATACAATTATCATAAATTATTTTATAGCTTAGATAAACTTTAATCATTAACCTGAGAACACTCATATGTATTTTGAATCCGCCTTTGAAGCTGCAGTGTTCATTTGCACACTGTTATACAATGATCAGCCGCAAATCCCAGGAGATCAGCAGTTACAGAAATATGCACAACAAACCGTCTGGCACCACCAATCATCCTTGTGGTTATCTAATCAGCCAATCGTGTGGCAGCAATGCAGTGCATAAAATCATATCATATCAGATATGGGTCAAGAGCTTCAGTTAATGTTCACATCAACCATCAGAATGGGGAAAAATTTTTATCTCAGTGTTTTGGACTGTGGCATGATTGTTGGTGCCAGACGGGCTGGTTTGAGTATTTCTGGGATCTTCACACACAACAGTCTCTAGAGTTTACTCAGAAAGGTGCCAAAAACAAAAAAACATCCAGTGAGGGGCAGTTCTGTGGACGGAAACGTCCTGTTGATGAGAGAGGTCAACGGAGAATGGCCAGACTGGTTTGAACAGACAAAGTCTACAATAACTCAGATATCCACTCTGTACAATTGAGGTGAGACCAATGCTATTCTGAGTTGCGGGTTGGTGCTGTTTTGGCAGCATGAGGGGGACCTACACAATATTAGGCAGGTGGTTTTAATGTTGTGGCTGATCGGTGTATAATGTATACTAGAAACAAACAGATCTATCTGGACGAAATCTCATGAAACCGGTCTAGAACAAGCCCAGGTCATATTTCACCTCAAAATCAAACGGGACAAATAAGAAATTATATTTGAATATCCAAATTAAGTTTTTAACAAATTCTGAAACATGTTGAATGTCCACATACCATTTTTGATCACACCCTGGCAATACCATTATATTCTTTTAAGTACTGTAGCTTAAAGTACCATGATTTTACCATCACTGGTAAAGCAACAGTACATTTTTTGTAAGGTGAAATAGCTCCCTCTTCAGGGTCATCATTGAGGAACAGTGCTAATCTGGGATTGGCAAAAAGGAACTGGTATTAAAAATACTTCACAGTGGATGGGACAACAGAGGATTGTTTTCAGTACATAATTTACAGTACAATAAAATCAATACATAATAGTATAATTTTACATATTTAACAGTCTTTGATTTTTTTTAATATGCATTCACTCCAAAAAGTATTTCAAAATGTAACAAATTAATTGCATTAGATAAAAACATTTAAAGGCAAGAGGGTAAATAAATGAGCTTTTCTCAAAACTAACTTCTCTATTATGAGCTATTTGTGCAATGACGTCTAACAAGCGGTAACTGATCCAAGGTGAGTTTTAGTGGCTGTATTAAGTCAGTTCCCCTCAAATTCACACAGGCGTGCTAGCAGTGTTACCAGGGACGGATTATGACTTGCAAAGGCCCCTGGGCCAATTATCTCCAAGGGCCCCCCTCCAAAAGTTGTTGATGGGGGTTTTCGTTTTCACTGTTGATGAGTTTTCGAGCGGGGGGTTTACCAAACTGGATTGTACAACCTTAAAGCCCAGGACCCCAATGGCAGTCAAGGGCCCCATTGGCCCGGTTGGTAATCCATCCCTGAGTGTTACCACAGGAGTGTTAACTTGAGACATGTTCCACTAAAATGAAACAATCAGGAAGTGTCTTTATTTTCAACAGTGTATCTATTGTTTGATTTGTATTGTTCATTAATACATAAACACTGAGTTTTGTGAAATGAGTTTAAGCTATATTATCTTTCAAATAAATGGCACTTGGTTTAATACTTTGCCATCTAATGCAATGACATTCATAAATGGTTAAGCGCACCAAATCTTTTTATATGAGACTGCGCTGGCGCTGATGATTAAATGTGTAAATCAGCTTGTATTTTGTGAATAAATAGCTTCGGGAGTCTAATTGATTGATTATTTAAAAATCTTATTTTGAAATGTACTCTGGTATGAGCAAGCACTCTTTTATTAATGAGCTCTGTCACAGAGGAGCTCTTTCTGAAAGTGAAGTGCACTGAAAAACTATTGCCATGGCAACATGTCTGCACACATTCTAGTTTTCTTGTTTGGTGAAACCAATTAATCTGAACCCTTATTTAAATCCAAGCCTTTAAGTTAACATGGCTTGTCTAGACTATACACAGAGAACTGTATCTATTTTTTGTGACGACACAAAATATAATCTGAAATAGTAATTTACTATGTACAGTTGAAGACAAAATGATTAGCCCACCTATGAAATTTCAATTCTTTTCAAATATTTCACAAGTGATGTTTAACAGAGCTTTAACAGAGGGATTTTAACACAGTATTTCTTATTATATTTTTCCTCTGGAGAAAGCCTTAAAATAATTATTAAAAAAACAAATAAAAAAAAAAAACTGCTAAGGTCAATATTATTAGCCACCTTAAGAAATGATCTGTTTGATTGACTTCACTGGTGCCGAATGGGCGATTATGGCGATAAGCTAAAATGAAAAGCAAAAATAACTTTTGAAAAAACTTTCTTATGGGCAAAATTGTTTGGTTTGGTTAAAGGACACCACAACTGTGGGACAATCGTCATTTTGTAAAAAAAACTGATCGAAATATTGTTCACCAAATAAAAATTGAAATGGTTTATGCTTATTTTGCTCATGTAATAATATGTACTTTTAATGGATTTTCACAATTTAACGCTTTTAGCTCAGATGGGCCAACGAGCGGCCCCTGGAGACAAAATAATTGTCAAAATATGAACACCTACAGTCTTGACCAACACAAAATAAATATCATTTGAAAGCTTAGAAGCGTACAGGCATTATGACCAAAACTAAACAAGTGCTTTGAAATTTGCAGACCAATCAGAAGTATTTCGTTTTAATAATTTATGAAACATTTTAATTGTTACGATTTAAGTGTCATATGTCATTGGAAAGCTCTGAAAGAGTAGAATACAACAGACATGTGTCCTTGACATTTATGTTGGTGTTGCTTATATGCCGCATTTTTGCTTATAACTTCACGAAAAAATAACAGAACATAAAATATCACATACAGTTTTTTTAGAGAAGGTGATTATCTCTCAAACGAGCCCACACACTTGGTAATCAGATGCATAGATCATTAGATAATTGATATGGTGCACAATGTGAACAACAGCTGGCTATCTGGCGTCTTGGCTGAAAACACGTGAGCTTTCCTGGATCAGATGACGTCATCTGAAATGATGCAGCGTCACAGAACACTAAACCAGTCGGATTGGGTTCAGAGCCAAGAATATGACACAGACTCAATGACTCATTGAGCAAATGAAACTCATTCTGTGAAATCTCATTACTAAAATCATGTCTGCATGCTACGCAAATCTTTAGTCATTGTTGTGTTTGCATGTGTAAATAGCTTGTATGTACAATTATTATGTTGTATTTATTTGGAGATGTTTTTGGACACTTGGAGACGTTTTTGGACTCTTTTTGGAAACTTTTGAATGCTTTGTCGCATCAACACACATTTCTCAGTTACAGATGACATGATTGGGACAAAACAAAAGCAGTTTTTCAGAGTTAACATATTTACACACACAGATATATGTCAAACTTGAAATATAAATTTTTTGGATACATGTTTTGGGGGATTTTTCAGCAGTTTCTTAGGCTGAGAGTCTCAGAATTTATTATAATTTATATCATTAACATTTTGAAAAGTTTTCATTACAATGATACCAAACCCTTGACCTTCCTTGTGTTTTTTTAATAAAAAAAAGCCTTTAATTTTGGTTATGCCACTGAAACAGGAAATCTTTCAAAACACCTTCAGAGCTTAAAGGGTTAATATTGAAAGTCTGGGGCTAAAATAGTAAAATCTATAGAGAAATGCATTTAAAAAGTACCAAAAATAAATTATGAAGGCCTTGTAAAGTCAGTTTTAATGTGACCTTCATATAAAAACTTTTTTTTTTTAAAGTTGCAATTTGTTAGTTTGAACAAAAATCAACCCCCAGAACATGAAATCGCCAAAAGTTAAAGAAACATGTATAAGTGAAATCTGTGCAAATCTGTAAAAGCTAAATTGGAGAAACGTTATGGCATAAAATTAAGAATACATATTTCCAATTCATGTTCATTTTGTTTTCTTTCCACCCTACACTGAGAACTTTACACTTACATTTCTTCAACAGCATTGTCTCCATGCCCAACATCTTTGGTAGAGAAAAGCTCATTCACTCCTGCAGTTCTGGGTCAATGTGACCTGCGTTCTTTAAAGGCCCTTTATAGAGTGAATGAAAGTGGATTTGGAACCAAGACAAAGGTCAACAAATCCCTGACAAAAAATAACAAGAGGGGAAAAAGATGTCCATACTGCATGAAGGAGCCAACCACAGCCCACACTGACCGATTTCTGTGGTTTTATTCTGGAGAGTAAGAATGCCTCCTCCGCTATGGCCCATTATTGTTGTATTGTTCTGGTTTGGACGTGTTCGGTTGATTGCGCTACACATTCAATGGCACTTTACAAGGCAAAATCAAGTATCCTGGCAACCGGGGATTTTCAAAGTGGCAAGGCTGCTTGAATAGTTGGGGAAAGAATATATATTGGGCTAAAACTCCGGATGATTAACTTCAGAATAAGGGGCGCTTGTAAACGGCAAGTCTGAGTTACTGTAAAGTTTTTAAAGTGGTGGCATATTCACGAAGGTAAGTGTCTTTGTTATTTCACTCCAATGCAAGTCAATTTATTTAATCGATGCTAATGCATTAGGCTGAATTTAGCTCGACAGATGGTTTCTCTGAAATCAAAGCTGCTGTAAGTTTGTAGAATTCATATTCAGTGCATTCAGAAAGTATTCAGACCCGTTCACATATTGCACATTTAGTTACATTTGCAAAGGTATAATAAATCTGGTTTGGGCTTTGTCATTATGGGGTATGGAGGGTAGACTGATGTGAAAAAATGATAATTTAAAGCATTTTAGCATAAGGATGCAACATAACAAAATATGAAATAAAAGAAAGTCTGAATACTTTCTGAATGCACTGTAATTTATACTTTTGGTCATTAAAGTACAGCACAAATCAAAGCTCTAGAATAACGATGAGGACTTTTTAAAGTTTTTCAATCAATAAAAGTTTTGTAAAGCGGCTTAGATACTTAAATCGCACTTCGAAACGCTTGTCTTTGCATACTTTACCACAATATCAAACAATGTGGCATTTATTTTAAAGAAAGATGGCACAGGCACATTTTTCAAACACAATATTTCATAAGAAATAAAGTCAGGTTTGGGACAATGTGACGGTGAGTAAACAATGACAGAGTATTTCTTTTGGGATGAAGTGTTTCGCTGACATGCATTTGTGTTTTGTGTTTGGACAGGTGTGACTGGTGTGTCAGTAGGTGACGTCGTAATGGACCAGATCTTTACGATGAACATCACCGCCACAGTGAAGGGAACGTTACTGGTACTGGCGGGAACATTACTGCTGATTCTGTTGCACAGAGTACTAACAGCCAAGAACTGGAACCAATCAGCTGTCCCAGGTGAGTTACAGCCCACTAATGAACCATAGTCACCGTAGATGACATACTGTTTTGAACAGGGGGGGGATCATGGGAGACCATGCAAATATTACTTTTGCATTACCATTTGCTCCAAAGCAAAAAAATGAGATACTGTAAATGCATATAAAATAAAAACATTTCCTTGCTAAATTAAGGTGGAAATGTGTCATCACAACCTGTGAAAAGGGTCAATAGATTCTACTGATGTGTACCGTTTTTGGTTGTTGAAACGTTAAAAATGTTCCAGCGGGGACAAAATGAGAGTCAAAATTTAACTTGGGACCTTTAGACTGTACAACATATCACTCAGCCTTGCTTTTATTCATGTGTCAAATTAAATATGAGGTCTAGCCTAACTAACAGTCATTTTAATTTTGCATGTATAGAAGCAAGAAAAAAAATCACACTGAATATTTGATGTTGTTTTCTTTGTGCTGTGTTTTAAGGTCCCAGATGGTTGTTGGGTCTTGGCCCAATTCTGAGCTACAGCAGGTTTCTGTGGATGGGAATAGGTACCGCCTGCAACTACTACAATGACAAATATGGTAGCGTTGCTCGGGTTTGGATCAACGGAGAAGAAACCCTTATTCTCAGCAAGCAAGTTTTTCCATCCATCCATCCATCCATCCATCCATCCATCCATCTATCCATCTATCATTACTGGATATCCATCAATCCATCCATCCATCCATCCATCCATCTATCCATCTATCATTACTGTATATCCATCAATCCATCCATCCATGCATCATTACTGTATATCCATCAATCCATCCATCCATGCATCATTACTGTATATCCATCAATCCATCCATCCATGCATCATTACTGTATATCCATCAATCCATCCATCATCCATCCATCCATCCATCTATCATTACTGTATATCCATCAATCCAACCATCCATCCATCTATCATTACTGTACATCCATCAATCCATCCATCATCCATCCATCCATGCATCATTACTGTATATCCATCAATCCATCCATCCATCCATCAATCCATCCATCTATCATTACTGTATATCCATCCATCCATTCCTTCCATCCATCTATCAATCATTACTGTATATCCATCCATCCATCCAGCATTACTGTATATCCATCAATCGATCCATCATCCATCCATCATTACTGTATATCCATCCAGCCATCTATCATTACTGTATATCCATCCATCTATCCATCTATCATTACTGTATATCCATCAATCCATCCATCATCCATCCAGCCATCTATCATTACTGTATATCCATCCATCTATCCATCTATCATTACTGTATATCCATCCATCTATCCATCTATCATTACTGTATATCCATCAATCCATCCATCATCCATCCATCCATGCATTATTACTGTATATCCATCAATCTATCCATCCATCCATCCATCCATCCATCCATCCATCCATCCATCTATAATTACTGTATATCCATCCATCCATCCATCCATCCATCCATCATTACTGTATATCCATCTATCTATCTATCTATCTATCCGTCACATGAATATATAGATTTTTAGATTACATAATTGATTGCTTGATTGTTTATTAAACATAAAAATAAAAACTGTGCTTCAGGTCTTCTGCTGTATATCATGTTCTCAAGAGCAATAATTTCACTGGAAGGTTTGCCAGTAAAAAGGGTCTCCAGTGCATTGGCATGTTTGAACAAGGCATCATATTCAACAGCAACATTGCACTATGGAAAAAAGTGAGAACATACTTCACCAAAGGTGAGTGAGATCAGTTCTGAACTCCATAAAGTAGATCAGAATCTATATTGATAAAACAGGGTCATATTGGCACAGCATTGTATGTTAATATAAATGGGAAGCACAGCAGTTATATACTTCATTCATACTAATGTGACTTTTGTCTATCTATCTGTGTGTGTGTGTGTTAGCTCTAACTGGTCCGGGTCTCCAGAGATCAGTAGACGTGTGTGTCAGTGCCACCAATAAACAGCTTGACCTCTTGCACGAGTTCAGTGACCCCTCAGGACATGTGGACGTGCTCAATCTTCTGCGCTGTATCGTGGTGGACGTTTCTAACCAACTCTTCTTAAGAATCCCTCTCAACGGTCTCATTCAAGATTTTCATTCATTCTGTAAAAAATACATCACCTTTTTGATAGTTTAGAATTGACTTAAGAAATTCTGTACTTGTCTCTGTATTCTTGTCCAATGCAGAAAAATACTTGCTGGTAAAGATACACCGATATTTCAGTACCTGGCAGACAGTCCTGATTCAACCAGACATTTTCTTCAGATTGGACTTTCTGTACAACAAATGCCACCTGGCAGCGTGAGTCCACTCCAGACTTATACTTACTCTGAAAATGTCAATATTGAAATAGTATATATTTGATGTTAAAATCTTAAAAGAGCCATGTTCTACATTTTTTTTTCATTTAATTTTGTACTGACTTCAGGGAAAGTAAGTCGAGAATGTTTGCACCAGAAATAGCCAAAGTTTAGATTTACGTGACCATTTTCCACCCTCTCGCTGACCCTTCGAATTAACATTAAATTTTTGCCACTGTCCCCTTTTCTCCCCAATTTGGAATGCCCAATTCCCAATGTGCTCTAAGTCCTCGTGATGGTGCAGTGACTCGCCTCAATCCGGGTGGCGGAGGACGAATCTCAGTTGCCTCCGCAGTCAGAGACCGTGTTACCACGGAGACGTAGCGCGTGTGGAGGCCCAAGCTATTGTCCGCGGTATCCACGCGCAACTCACCATGCACCCCACTGAGAGTATACGAACATGAGGAAGTTACTCCATGAACTGGGCCAATTTGGTTGCTTAGGAAGCCTGGCTGGAGTCACTCAGCACACCCTGGATTCAAACTCGCAACTCTAGCTGTGGTAGTCAGCGTCAATACTCGCTGAGCTACCCAAGCCCCCTCTACTGTACCTTTAATGTCTTTGCATATGAATTGTGAAATAATGCATACTAGTGCCTGCAGGTTTGCTGCTGGGACCTACTGTATATAGTTTGCAATGCTTTTTCTTATAGAAAAGAGCTCCAGGACGAAATGGAAAAGCTTGTGGAAACAAAGCGTCAGGTCATAAACAACATGGACAAGCTGGATGAGACGGATTTCGCAACAGAGCTGATATTTGCTCAGGTCTGCCCACGCTCTTTAATGAGTCAATGTATTTACCATCTCTTGCATTAAAAGACCAGCATGTGTGAACTTACATTTGTGTCTGTAGAACCACGGGGAGCTGTCCGCAGACGATGTGAGACAGTGTGTGCTAGAGATGGTGATAGCTGCTCCGGACACGCTCTCCATCAGTCTGTTCTTCATGCTTCTACTGTTAAAGCAGAACTCTGCTGTGGAGGAGCACATAGTACAGGAGATTGAGTCTCAAATAGGTATGGTAAACATTTGAAAACACAGCCCACTCTATTATAGTTCTAACTGTTGCTCTTTTATATCCCTGCTGGAAAATTCTCTCATCATTGACTCTCATCATTGACCCTCATGCCATCCCATCCCACAAACAAAGATTTTAAGACGAATATCTCAGCTCTGTAGGTCCATACAATGCAAGTGAATGGTGGCCAGAACTTTGAAGCTCCAAATAGCACATAAAGGCAGCATAAAAGCAAACCATATTACTCCAGTGTTTAAATACATGTGTTCAGAAGTGTTATAAAGTCCATTTTTACTGTCCAGTATGTGGTGATATGTACAAAGAATGCCAATCGCGAAAAACGAAGAAGAATGTGGAAGTGAAAGTGAAAGTGGAGATTTATTGTAAAAAAGGACTTATAAATGTTGACCTGGTTCTCACCCACACCTATCATATCACTATTTACGACATGTATTTAACCACTGGAGTCATGTGGTTTTTGGACCTCCAAAGTTCTGGTCACCATTCATTACTGTATTGTAGCGAATCAGCTCTATGAAATATTAATAATCAATCATAACTTGTTATAATCGATCATGAATATTTGGATCAGTTAATCGGGTTAACTTGATGTAGCTACATTAACATTACAACCAAATGCTCGGTTCATCCCGTGAACACTCAATATTGGTTATTAATTAATTAATTAATAGAAAGGTACATTTCCGGGGCATGGGAAATGTCTTTCTTACTACGTATTAAGAGCAAGTAGTCAAAATCTATGATTAGTGACTTTAGATATGAGCTTGAGACACAGACAACTTTACATGTGACATGAACAAGACTTTATTAACTAGACTAAACATTTAAACTACTCTAACATACATATACATACATTCATACAGTTTACCAAGGGAAAGAGGGCTGAAGCAGAATACAGGAAGGCAAGAAGTTATAGCATTGTTTGCAGTTCAGCAGATCAACAGCCTGAGCAAACCATCATATTAGTTCTGACACGCCCTTTTAGAAAGGGGTTAAGGATACTTAATGTATCAAATAATGAGACTAAGTTTGATACTTGCATGTCCCATTTGAATTAAACTGTCCTGATGCAATTTGTTGATGGCTTGAGTTGATCTTTGATGATGTTGTCTTGATGAGAGAGAGAACCAGTGGGAGTCAGAGACAAGGCCGTAGCCTGGCGCACGCTTGGGAGTCCTTGGGGCATTCTAGTTTGGCATCATTCAGCGAGAGAGTGAGAGAGCACAAGGCTCAGAGGACCAGAAAACAAGAGAGGCAGGAAGCAAGAGAGGCTAAGAGAGAGCTAAGAGAGGGCTAAGAGCGCGAAGAGATAAGATAAGAGAGCGAGAAATAAGAGCTAAGAGCATTTATAACCTTAGAAAACATGTCCCACCTCTCATTGGCTCGACCAATGAGAAGGGTTTGGGTTCCAGGCGGAATTTGGTTTAGTGCTCTTTGTTCTCACATTTCTCATTGCATGAGCAAGAAAGAAACTAGGAAATATACTTGTAATACTAATATGTTGTTGTTATCGACATATCATGTACACAGTCATTTTGATCTTCAAAATACCAAGTTATAGAGACCAAATATGCCACACATATGATTTCGGTTAACCATAGTATGCAAAGTCTGAAACATTAACCCATTAGAGTTTGCAAGAAACATAGATCAAGCAACATTTAAGGGAAATTGTGAGATGGCACATTAGATACATGTCAATATTTTTATCACATGGATTATATATATATAGCATATATAGGATTAAAAGGTGTCATTTCTCCTTCTCAGTAAGAAAGCAGTGAGCTTCAGCAGTCTGAGCATTCCTTTGGGGGGTCGTAAAAGTCCCCTTTCTTTGGGCAGGAGAATGATTCCTTTGTTCCGTCCACGGCTCATATGCATGTTTCTTATGACCGGGTCTGGCTTTGGTTTGAATAACTCAAAAGATGGTAATACCTAGCAGAACACCATTCTAAGGTAATCTTATATTTATATTCAACTAGGACAAGTCGTAAGGTTTAATTTGATACCAAGGAACGTGTATTTAGTACACTTAGAAAGGAATATACACTCTTCGGCTATTAAATATGAGGCCTCAGAGTTTAAAACACACAACGAAACAGTTCTAACGAGTTTGATATACCTCAGAAATACACAACATACAGGGATTACACGTATTTCATTAGCAATATGCAGTTCTGTGTTTAACTGAAAAACACACACACACACATTGTTACGTTCAACGTTTCCCCCTTCCTGTCCACACGATAAGCACGTGGTGAGCATGCGGATGTCACATGCGGTTCTCTGTCAATAGTTCATTGTCTCTTTGTCAATACATTTATTGTGCTTGTGGAGACTGGTTGGCGCTATTTCAGTAATTAGGGGAGTTTGAACAGTAAGTTCTTGTTTGTTCGTGAATCTGTTAAGGCCACTGATCCTCCGCCATACCTTACAGTCCCCCCTTTTTTCGCCAGGTGGTGTCCCTGTTGGAGACATCATCGGACGACAATCATCACAATGGCGGATGGCAGGTGAATCATGAGGGTTTTGTAGCAGGTGGTTGTTCCACGGTGAGTGATGTAGACAGTAGCCAAATCCAGGTCTCTGCAGCAGGTGCAGAGGCAGCAGGTGCTTTGACAGTGTGTCACCTGTCATTATGAAGTCAGTTCGTTTGAGGCAGGTGCTTGTTTTGTGGCTGCAGGGAGTGGTTATGGGCATTGTGTAGTGTGGAGAGAGTTTCAGACTGACCTAGTACTGGTAGCAAAAGGGCAGCAGGTGGCCGATCGCCCTTGGTTAGGCACCCAGTCACCAGGTGTCTGAAGTCTGCAGTGTTACTCTGCTCTGGCAGCAGTGCTGACTTGAGCTTGCCTGAGTGGTGTTGGGCAAGAGTCAGAGGTTTGTTCTTCCCAGTACTCCTCAGGGGAGTTCTGTTCCAGGAGCTCTTTTGCTAGTGCTAGCAGCTCTTGTAACTCAGAAACAGGCGTTTCTAGCTGTCTTTGTGCAGCCTCTGTTTGGCACCTGTTTGAAAGGTGTACAGGAGGATGTTGTTGTAGACTGCTGTGGGACGTCCTGTGGTGTTTGCTGGGTGAGGATGTTCTTTTCCATGGCTTCTCCCAGCGGTTGGTCTTGTGTCTAGATCTATGGCCATGGTGACGGTTCTGCCCTCTGCTGGCTAGTAGCGTTTCGTTGAAGGCTCTTGCATTGTGGCAATGCTGGGTGCCTTCTGGTACCAGCTTTGGATTCTGGATTTTGCAGTTCAGAATCACTGGGGTCTTACAAACTCTTTTTGAGGAGGCCTTGTGTTTGTTAAAGGCCTTCTGTGTCAGGTCACGCAGTTGTTGGATAGGCATTGTGTGGGGGCAGGCCATAATGCCTAAATGGTGACTTACCATAGGATGGAGGTTTCGGAGGAAAAGGCTCTTGAAGCTGGCGTCCTCCTCCATCCCAGGTATGTTGCGAGCTCGAGTAAGCTCGTCTGAGTCTGTGGTAGTAAACATAGGGAGTTTCATGCCGACCCTGTTTGGTGTCTAGGGCAGCGATCAGTCCGTTTTTAGACTCTGAGAATTCCCTTATGATGGCTTGTTTCAGCTGCTGGTAGTTAGACTGGATGTTTTCTGGCTGTCGAGCCAGAAAGCGTCGCAACTCTGGGCTGGACGTGATCCAGATCAGATGGAGTCTATCTTGACGGTTCACACTCATCAAAGACTGCAGGTGAAAGTCAATGTCTCGCAGGTAAGCGTGGACGTCGTGGTCTCCTGCAAGCTCTGGTGTAAATGCAGGGATATGTCTGGCCATTCGGTTGAGGTCTTTGAGTGTCGCTACACGTGTCGTTTCAAGATTCGTCTGAATCAATCCTTTTCCTTCCGCGGCTGCAGAAGCTTTAAGGAAACTGTCCGATGACGTGTTAAGCATAGGGGTTTGTCTCTTGTAACTCTGTGCTTGGCTGGGGGAGGTTTTTCTGCTGATTGCGAGTGGGGGAGTGAGATGTCTCTCCTGCTGTGGTTCCTTTTGCAGCAGGTAAGAGTGTCTCAGTTCTCGTTGGACCATGTCAAGTTCATCTTTGGTGTTGTCCAGCTGCTGAGTCAGCACTTTAACTCCAGCTCTGGACACATTCAGTTGACCTTCACAGGCCATGATTCTGGCATCTTTGTCCAAGAGTTCAGAATTTGCTGTTTTTAACAGTGAATCTTTGTGAAAGAGTACCTTTTCCAGGTGCTCTCTGGCTGTCTTTTCCAGCTGCTCTTGTTGTTTAGCAGCTGTCAGAGCCGTTTGAAGTCTGTGGATTACCTCCTGTGACTCCCTTCTGCCAGGGTCCTTGTGTCTGTCCTGAGCCTCCATCTCTAGCTGGTCTATGCGGTTTTTAGCATGTGTCAGCTCCGTTTGGGACTCAGTGATCTGGCGTTGGAGGTTGTTTACCTCCTGTTTCAAACCTGTGAGGTTGTGGGCCAGGACGATAACCTCAGTCAGATATTTGTGCTCATACCTCTGGTTTGAGTCGTCTGTCATTAGTTCTTTTCCCTCGTTTTCCAGTTGCTTTTTGTTCTGTTGCTGAAGGTCGCCAGCAGCCATGGATAAAAGGGTGTTCCTCAAAACACCTAGCCAGTCCTTTTGGCCTGCCATCTGGGCAGTTAGGCTAAGCATCTGCAACATTTTGGCACACTTCTGGTGAGAGTAAGGGCAAGAGACTAATGCAAGATCAAACAGAATTTGGAGCTAAAGGCAAAGTGAGACAGCAAGGTGTATAATGTACAGCTAGGTTTTGCTAGGTGTGGTTAACAATTGAAATGTGTTCCTGATTATTACTATCTTAGCTGCAAATAGCAGGATGCTCAGATTTGTGTGGATCTGAGTGGCTTTGCTAAAAGAGCGTAAGCCTAGATTTAATAAATGACTTAAGATGTTTCTTTGGGTCAAATTATTTATCAGCACTTACTGATAGCATACAACAGGCTTGATCTTTGAACACATGAAGAGGAGAAAGAAAGAGGAAGAAAAGAGCTTTCCTATTAGATTGTGTCTATTAGTGGTGCTCAAAATTATGCCATAGAAATCGTCTAGATTACTAGTGTAGCTGGCTCATAAAATTTAAGCAACTTGTTGCAAATAAACACAAAATCGAGAAGAAAAGTATGTCTAGTTACTTTTGCAGTTTTATGGGGAAATAAACTACACTAGACCAAGAGGGTTAAATGGGAAAATGAATAGCTGACTTCTATTATTAGTAAAAATAATAAAAAGACTTGAAGAAGTGATTAAAATAGCAGAATATCCTTGTATTGGGAATAATCAATAGCACTTATGATCAACAATTAGATTTGCTTTGGGCATCATTCTATGGTTGGTCACAGCTGTTGCGTGTTCAAGACAACACAATGTGTTTGTCACTCTATAAAGTTTAGTCAACGTGCCATTGAAAGTTCCCAATAACTATAATAATTATTCTCTATCTAAACAGTTTACATGTAATTAAGTTTTTAGATTTAATTAACAAAGTAACTGCAAATTAAGCTGAACAGCGTTCAGTAAGGGATGCACCTGAAAGGTGCAGGTGAAGTTAGATGAGAAGAATTAAAGTTAAGGAAAGAGAAAGTGAAAATTCAGAAACCAGAAATGGGGTTAAAGGAAAATGGTTTAGATCACTTCACTCTGCATGCACACAAGCTGTAGATAAAGGCTTCATGTAAATTATGCTAGCAGCTAACTGTTGAAGCTATTAGTTAGCTTAGCCTAAGCTAAGGGGCTGCTAAGTTGGGTTAGCTTAGCCACCTAGGCTGGTTTGTTTACAAAATGGCGTCGGAAGGAAACACATGTGCTATCTGGAGTGAGCACTTCCTGTGACAAGTCGTTGTCATGGGAACCCATGCACTTCAGAGTTTCAGTGAGTGAAACACAGTTTTGATCACCAGGAAGCTAAGCCTTTTAGATGCACAGATAAAGTTTAGATGAAGGACATCAATCTAACTATAATTTGTAAGGCCTTTATACTGTGAAAAGGGGAGCATCGCCCAAATCTACATTTATATAACACTGTACTGAGATTTCTTCATCAGAAACAGGTTAAGCAATCAATTCTGGTACAGTTTACATGCCGCTGAGCTGAGATTCCTTCATCAAAACAGACTTACACTTTAATACTGAAATTAGGGTTTCTCCGCTAAAATCATATTACTCGTACACTGATACCTTTTGAAAATATGCTTAAATGTGTTAAGACTCTTTCAATTACAGTAGAGATGTCAATTCAAGCCATCACTTTATCCGCATCCAAACAAGCCAGCAACTAGTGAAGCAAATGCCGTTTAGCATGTCATGTCCTATTCTGACCGGAATTATTCAATGCACACTTTTAGGTTGACAGTGGTTCAAGCTCATAACCTTTGTTTAATCATGCCCGCATTCTCCACCATTATGTAGCGAATCAGCTCTATGAAATATTAATAATCAATCATAACTTGTTATAATCGATCATGAATATTTGGATCAGTTAATCGGGTTAACTTGATGTAGCTACATTAACATTACAACCAAATGCTCGGTTCATCCCGTGAACACTCAATATTGGTTATTAATTAATTAATTAATAGAAAGGTACATTTCGGGGCATGGGAAATGTCTTTCTTACTACGTATTAAGAGCAAGTAGTCAAAATCTATGATTAGTGACTTTAGATATGAGCTTGAGACACAGACAACTTTACATGTGACATGAACAAGACTTTATTAACTAGACTAAACATTTAAACTATACATATACATACATTCATACAGTTTACCAAGGGAAAGAGGGCTGAAGCAGAATACAGGAAGGCAAGTTATAGCATTGTTTGAAGTTCAGCAGATCAACAGCCTGAGCAAACCATCATATTAGTTCTGACACGCCCTTTTTAGAAAGGGGTTAAGGATACTTAATGTATCAAATAATGAGACTAAGTTTGATACTTGCATGTCCCATTTGAATTAAACTGTCCTGATGCAATTTGTTGATGGTTTGAGTTGATCTTTGATGATGTTGTCTTGATGAGAGAGAGAACCAGTGGGAGTCAGAGACAAGGCCGTAGCCTGGCGCACGCTTGGGAGTCCTTGGGGCATTCTAGTTTGGCATCATTCAGCGAGAGAGTGAGAGAGCACAAGGCTCAGAGGACCAGAAAACAAGAGAGGCAGGAAGCAAGAGAGGCTAAGAGAGAGCTAAGAGAGGGCTAAGAGCGCGAAGAGATAAGATAAGAGAGCGAGAAATAAGAGCTAAGAGCATTTATAACCTTAGAAAACATGTCCCACCTCTCATTGGCTCGACCAATGAGAAGGGTTTGGGTTCCAGGCGGGAATTTGGTTTAGTGCTCTTTGTTCTCACATTTCTCATTGCATGAGCAAGAAAGAAACTAGGAAATATACTTGTAATACTAATATGTTGTTGTTATCGACATATCATGTACACAGTCATTTTGATCTTCAAAATACCAAGTTATAGAGACCAAATATGCCACACATATGATTTCGGTTAACCATAGTATGCAAAGTCTGAAACATTAACCCATTAGAGTTTGCAAGAAACATAGATCAAGCAACATTTAAGGGAAATTGTGAGATGGCACATTAGATACATGTCAATATTTTTATCACATGGATTATATATATATAGCATATATAGGATTAAAAGGTGTCATTTCTCCTTCTCAGTAAGAAAGCAGTGAGCTTCAGCAGTCTGTGCATTCCTTTGGGGGTCGTAAAAGTCCCCTTTCTTTGGGCAGGAGAATGATTCCTTTGTTCGTCACGGCTCATTTGCATGTTTCTTATGACTGGGTCTGGCTTTGGTTTGAATAACTCAAAAGATGGTAATACCTAGCAGAACACCATTCTAAGGTAATCTTATATTTATATTCAACTAGGACAAGTCGTAAGGTTTAATTTGATACCAAGGAACGTGTATTTAGTACACTTAGAAAGGAATATACACTCTTCGGCTATTAAATATGAGGCCTCAGAGTTTAAAACACACAACGAAACAGTTCTAACGAGTTTGATATACCTCAGAAATACACAACATACAGGGATTACACGTATTTCATTAGCAATATGCAGTTCTGTGTTTAACTGAAAAACACACACACACACATTGTTACGTTCAAAGTTTCCCCCTTCCTGTCCACACGATAAGCACGTGGTGAGCATGCGGATGTCACATGCGGTTCTCTGTCAATAGTTCATTGTCTCTTTGTCAATACATTTATTGTGCTTGTGGAGACTGGTTGGCGCTATTTCAGTAATTAGGGGAGTTTGAACAGTAAGTTCTTGTTTGTTCGTGAATCTGTTAAGGCCACTGATCCTCCGCCATACCTTACAGTATGGACAAGTTGGACAAGCTTGCTTTTTGACCACGGTCTACCAGTTGGTCCACCAGTACTAACTAGCCTTATCAAGATGGTCTTTCAGGGCAGCCTTGGCCCCAAAAGGTGGTAGTCCAGATGGGCAAATATTTAAACCAGCTTGGATAATGGGAATTTATATTGTTAGTAGTTCAATGTAGTCTACCAGGCTGACCTTGGCCCCAAGAGGTGGTAGACAGGCTTATCAATCTTTTAGACTAGCTTGGACCAAGTGGACCAACAAGAAACCAGCCACCTACCAACAAAATCTGGTTTTAGCTTGATTTTCCAGCAGGAAGGAAACTTTTTATACCATCAAAGACAACCGACATCATAATAATCTACCTTCCCTGTCCTCTCAGGTGTGCGGGATGTAGAGTCCGCTGACCTGCAGAACCTGAGCGTTCTAGAGCGTTTTATTAAAGAGTCCCTGAGGTTCCATCCAGTGGTGGACTTCATCATGAGAAGATCTCTGGAGGATGACCATATTGTTGGGTACAAGGTGGCAAAAGGAACAAATCTCATCCTTAACATTGGACGTATGCACAAGACTGAGTTCTTCAAAAAAACCAATGAATTCAGTTTGGAAAACTTTGAAAACAATGTAAGCGAATCACATTTATATGGTCAAATATGCACATACAAACCTGCATAAAATGTAAAGATGCACTCAGTAATTTTTTTAAGTATGTCAAAGTGGTTTACATTGGCTAACACTGACACCTAGTGGCCTGGATGCTGCATAATTCAATCACAGTACTTTTCAGATACCAATGCCATTGTAGAAATTCACTTTGAACATTAAACCAGGATTAAATTAATCAATGAATGAAAGTGTCCAATAACAGGGCAGTTACTGAGTGAGTAGCATTCAACTGGTCATGTGATGCTAACATGGCTGCCCCCATGAGGCACCCCTGCCCCATGTAGAAATAAAGAGCTCTTATAAGGTTACTGATATGATTGAACTCTTCATCTCACTTGAGTGGTCACAATTTTATATATATGCTTCAACATTACTATTCCATTTCTTTAGAAGTACAACTTTTATGAGTAAAAAAAATTACTGAGTGCACATTTAAGACTGTAATGTTCCTAAAGTGCTCAGTGAGTGTAAATTTGTTATTCATATAGAACCATAGCCATAGCCATGTATCCTGGTAACATCATGGTATTCTTTAAAGTACCTTTTAGAACTATGTAAATACCACTGTATATGAATAAGTATGGTATTTGTACAGTATCATGGCACACTTACCATGGTATCACCATTATTTTTTTGTAAGGCTCATGGCAACTCTTTGCTTCAATCCAGGTTCCCAGTCGTTATTTCCAACCGTTCGGCTGCGGCCCACGGGCTTGTGTTGGGAAGCACATCGCTATGGTGATGACGAAGGCAATCCTGGTCACCCTGTTGTCGAGGTTCACAGTTTGTCCTCGAAACGGCTGCACCATCAGCACCATTAAACAGACCAACAACCTCTCCATGCAGCCCGTGGAAGAAGATCCCAAATGTCTGGCCATGCGCTTCATACCACGTGCACAGAACATTAGCAAAGAAACGACAGACAACCACACCTGAACACCTCTCAGAAATGCTGACAAAAAGTTGTTTTTCAATGTAATTTTTTTTTTTTAAACCTAAAAAAGGCTATATTATTTTCCCAAACAGTCATATTAGTGGTCTAGAACAGGGGGTTTCGAATCAGTTCACCAAATAGATTCATTCATACTTATTAACTTAAGCCTTCTGTAGGTAGCGAGTAGCAAAAAAATCTACGTTATATGTAATGAGTGAGTCATGTAATAATTTAAGGCCTAAACATACTTCACGCAAGTACGCAGACAGTTGTATACATTACGTGAGCTCTTGCAGTTACAAACATCAGACAACAAGGGGGCAATACATTTTTTCGGTGGGACCACAAAACCAGTGCAGCATCCGAAACCAGGAAAAGGCTGCCTTCAGAGGTTGATTATGGAGGCAGAATGAAAATAAGGTGCTTTTCAAACTGTTCGGAAGCAGCTGTCAGTTAAGCCATTAACTGATTAGGCAGCAAGTCAGTTGCCTACATTTTCGGCCCAGATGTGGTAGATGAGCCAATAGTTGAGGAGTTGGGAGAGACATGGAGAAAAAACACTAGTTTGTTTGAATAGACTGGGGACAAAGAGTAAACTCAAATTGCTTCCTGAGTCCGCCATGACAGTTGTTGATTGAAAGACGGAAATCCCGCTCTAGCGCCCCTTGTGGCAACACTGAGAATGCAGTGAGTACTTGCGTTGGGTTATGAATCGAGCGCGGACACGTTGCGTAGCAAGGTGCGTCAGCGTTCACGTACTTGTGTAGAGTATGTTTGGGTCATTCACGAATTAAAAAATGGAACGTTCACTTAAAAGATTAATTCAAAACCCCATTTTTGTTCACGAATTAATACTTTTAAGCATATACCAATATGTATGCTCAAGTAAAAGCAAAAAAGATAAAACAAAACGAAGTATATTTCACGTGCATGATATCACGTATGTTCTGAGGTGCTTGCTAATGACACTTTAAAACAAAACACTCAATGTTAACAATGACCAGTCATGAATGTTTGAAAACCCCTGACTTAGAATAAAGAGGTCTGTAATATCTGAAGAGAGCTAACTTGTTGGCATTCCCATTCATCTCAATGGCAGTTGATTGGCTGATGCAAAACTCCTGAATTACCAGTTGTGTAATGTGCACGAACCTTTACACTGTACTAACGTACAGAACTTTAACAACATATAGGCATTCAGCTATCAAACCTATTTTGCAGTCAATTCGGACCTCTGCAGTATAAGGCAGTAGCCTATTATTGCATACTGTACCTTGTGTTTACATCTGCCGTGGTTTATATGTGCTCTGTAGTCCTGTGTCCAAAACCAACCACTTTAAAGTCAACATGAAACGCATTTGCAACCCATTTTACTTCCATAATGTGACGTATCGCATAATGTAACTGAAACAGGGAAAAAAACAAAAAAAGCACGTTGGGACTTGATCTGTTGGGAACTGATTGGATCCTCAAATGGTCTGTATGAAACAAGAGTGGAGCCAGATGGTCCAAGGGGGAGTGGTTAAAAAGTTAGAGGGCTTGGTGACATCAAAGGAAAAGGAAAGGGGGAGTGGTTAAAAAGTTAGAGGGCTTGGTGACATCAAAGGAAAAGGAAAGTAATTTAAGAGGCGGAGCAAAAGTACATTTTGATAAAAGATTACAAAGACAGAAGTAATTTAGAAATATGCATTAATAAGGGTCCATTTTCATTTCATGTTGACTTCAATGTTTTAAGAAGATAATATCATTATATTTGTAGTCTACTACATTACATATCTCCGAGGATGTTTTTATTACATTTTAAGAATATAATCTTTATATCCTGGATTGAAAAGTAATCTGTCCAGAGGTTCTCTGCTATAAAGAGGCGCCTTACAACCTGAACTAATAACTACAGCCTATAAACCTAAATTGTGAAAACAATATTATACAATTTCCCTTTATCTTATCAAATAAACAGTGAAGAACAAATAAATCAGAACAGGAAAATACAAGCTGGATTTTTTTAAATCAATAAATAATTTGTACTATATGGAAGCTGTCAACAATGCAGCTCAGTAACATACAAAAAAAATACATATATATCATTAAAATTATTAATCAGAGCATAAGACGACACAATACATGTGTATTGCTTTCATGGAGTCATTGCTTGATCAATGTGTCCAAGTCAAGACACCTGAACAATGTTTTTGTTAAGGAGGTGCAATAGAACTTTCGACTGGAGGTTCCATCGGAAGTGTATCTGGATTTCAGTGGAGTCTGGATCTTCAGTGTTCTGCTAGTGCTTTCTGGCAGTGGTACAGGATGCAGTCTGGGAGAGCAGGCAGAGAAGAGCGCAGCCACACTGCCAGTGCTGCACCGTTCACTCTGCAGTGCAGAAGACAGGGGGCGCCACTGAGCAGACGGCACGCTACAATTCCCTCCGAACCTGACACAACAAATATTAAATACAGTGAAAAAAAATACTTGTTTGTCATTTAATCCAGAGTTTCAAAAATATGTCTTATTCTACAAAAACCAAATTAGCAGAGCTATGCTATCCACATACATTTTATATCTGTCAACAATTTTCTCATTTGTGTCTATTTTTATTTCTCCAAAAGGACCTTTATGAGAAACAACAGAGAAAATATAAATGACCAGTCACCTATAAAAAAAGTAACTGCTGCACTTTTCTCTGGAGTGTATCCACTCCAAATGTACTAGTTAAAAATGCATGAAATGCCACTTATCACTGCTTACCAATGATATCCACAATGTGCAGCTGAAGTGTCTCTTTAACAGCATCTAGTGTGGATCTGAGCGAATCACCAGCATCTGTCAGCAGTTTCAGATTCTGTTTTACATCGTGAGAGAAGGACAGCCACATTTTCCCATATTCCTCTGTGCTTACAATCAAAGGCCTGTGTGTGATAAAGAGAAATAACTTAATTAAAACAAGTTAACTGTACATTATAACACTTTGATGACTAATTAACTGTAAGCATGTCAACTTTTAGATCGGAGTTTTAGTGTGAATGCTCTTTAAAAAAAAGGACACCAAACAAAAACAAACTACACCAAATGAAAAACAAAACAAAAATCAAACAATGCTAAATACACAAAGCAATAAATAAATAAAACCAAACTTAAACAAATAAAAAAACAAACAAAAAGAAAACGAGAACTAAAAACTACACGAAAAAACTAAACAAGCAAACAAAACAAACTACACCAAACAAAAAACTACACTAGACAAAAACCGAACCAAAAAAACACCACAAAAAATGACAAAAATCAAAACAAACACCACCAGACAAAAAACAAACCAAAAACTACACAAAACAAAATTAAAACAAAAGCAAAAACAGAAATAGGCAAAGCAGCATAGATTTATAAGATCCTATTGGTTATCGGTCATAACAACAATTATCGTTTATCAATGATCAATTATCAATATTGGCCAAAATTCATACAATGGTGCATGTCTATTTTTATAAACACTTTTTTATTATTATTTGTTTTAAATTAAATTCTACAACGTTAAATCAATCATGAGTTTCAGACAGTACCTGATAAAGTCAGCGGTGGAGAGCGTCCCAGAGAACACGAGTGTGTTGGTGTGTCCTGGCTGTGTTTGGTAAGAGACAGTCCCAGTAAAGGACACCTGTGTTTGAGGGTCGTTCATCAGCAAAGTGTAATGACACACTGACGTACTGTTCTCCTCCAAATAGTCCATCACATTCCCTCTCAAACTTGCCGTCTTTCAGAGAAGAGTTTACACACAAAACAAAAGAACAATTCTGAATTTAATATTCAGGTTCAGTGGCTTTTACTACTTACTGCCTAATATTGTAAGTAGATATTGCATTGACCATTAAAAACACATATTGTATACCACTACAATACATATGAAACATTGTACACACCTCTAGCTCTACACAGGTCAGCTGCACAGCAACATCTTTGATTGTAGTTTCTGTACAGTTAGAAATAAATATCACAAGCAGCAAAGCTTCGTCTTTAAACACACGACAGAATGAGAGAGACAGGCTGGGGTCAGAGGTCAAGCTGATGACATCAGAATGAGGTAGGTCTTTCAGGTCAGAGGGTATCAGTGTGGATAGATCTGAAACCACAGATGTAGGATATCTATCCTGTTGTTTGTTGGGCCGCACTAGAACCATATCGCTGCCCAATATTTGAGATGTGTTAGCATGTCTGTCTGCTTCCATGGAAACGGTGTCTTTGTTTTGTCCAAGGCCATTGGTTTGGCTGTGATTGGCTGTCGCAGATTTAGGTGCGAGGTCAAAACAGGAAATTGTAGTGGCGGGCTCCTCCTCCAGCAGGTTGCCATACAGGAAGCTGTCGGCTGTGTTGCGTGATGAGTGGGAGGACTCAGACGACTTCTCGCTGGTGCCTGACGATGATGATGAGTCATGTAGGCGTGGCTTTCTTCTAAAGCGAGGAGGAGGGGCTTCCGATTTTCCTAGCTGAAAGAAAACCATTAGCACAGGAAATGAAGCTAAGCATTGCAAAAAAACATTTTCTTCTCACGTGTTGTATCAGAAAATGTATCTTTAATAAATACATTTTTACTTAACCCATTATTGTATTGTTTTTAGCATCAATCTGACTCAAATTTATTACATTTATGCTAAAAGCTACAATATGTAACTGTATTTTGTACTGCCAATGTGTGAACGGCTTGTAATGCAACTTAATAAATTAGCAAAACCCAGACTACCTAGGTTGCCTTGTGTATATCAGTATGCTATGTTAGCTGATAAGTAGTTTTAGTTTAGTCTCAAAGTTTATGGTTAAATATTTAATTATACGACCTCATCTGTCAGCATGATGCCGGTGAATCACGTTCGGTCTCTTTATAAGTTACGTCACTGTTTTGGATGCTCTCCCGCTCGCGTTCCTATGGTGTGTGTGCGTGAGCACGAGCAACAGGTAGCTGGCTGCAGTTCACTTAATGGCCACAGGGGTCATTGATAACAAGAGTTTCTGAATCTAACATACGACACCTTTAAGAAAAAAAATAAATAAAATAAGCAAAAAAACTTGTTTGAATTGTGTTTTATTTTTATATTGTTTTCTAAGTTTTGGGGAAAAAATTCTTCCATTTTGTTATAATTTTCTGTTTTATGGTTTGTTTGTTTTAGTTTTTTTATTTCTATTCGTTTTTTGTTTTTTTTCTCGATCTCAGGACGGTTACACTACTTGACATTTTTGGCCCAAAAATATCTAAATGATTCAGAAATTTCAATTTCAAACAGGTATATATATACACACACTCACACACACACTCACACACTCACACACACACTCACTCACACACTCACTCACACACACACACACACACTCACTCACACACTCACTCACACACTCACACACACACTCACTCACACACACACTCACTCACACACACACTCACTCACACACACACTCACTCACACACACACTCACTCACACACTCACTCACACACTCACTCACACACTCACTCACACACTCACTCACACACTCACTCACACACTCACACACTCACTCACACACACACTCACACACTCACACACACACACACACTCACACACTCACTCACACACTCACTCACACACTCACTCACACACTCACTCACACACTCACTCACACACTCACTCACACACTCACTCACTCACACACTCACTCACTCACTCACACACTCACTCACACACTCACACACTCACACACTCACACACACTCACACACTCACTCACACACTCACTCACACACTCATTCATTGCTCTAGACATTACTTTTTTTTTTAATAAAATGCTATTAAAAATACTATTCTCACCAGAGACATGGAGCTCTGGGCCCCTAAACCAACAAATAAAGACGACGCCAGCTGCTGTTTCTCCTGGTTTTGCTGCAAGGGCTCCGGCTCTGGCATCTCTGCTGCCCCCTGCTGTATAGGGGCCAGAACTGCAGCGCCAGACTCTTCCACTGGAGGTGCTATTCCTGTTGTTTCTTTCTGAGGCAAATAACCATCTTTCCCCCACACTCTCTTTACCCCTTCAAAAATCAGTGTACTGGAACTAAAACAAGACATACAGTTAGAATACAAATTCTCAACACATATGAGGTTACAGCATGTTTCTGTGTCATGTGCCAGTCCACAGGTACTCACCCTGCCTTCTGCAAGAGTTCTGTGCTGTTGTCCGACAGTTCTGAAGTGACGGACGGTAGTTTGGGAGATTGTCTGTCAGTGATGCTACACAATGATAAACTTACAGGAAGGGAAAAAACGTACGGCTCCAGACTCAATGCTGATCAGAGAAAAACACAATCAACCACAATCCTGTTATGTTGTATAATATTGGTACAGTTTAGAGAAAGAATATTCAGCACAAATGCTGTATATTGTGGGTTAACTTGTCCTATAATAACAGCTTTACCTCTCTCCTCACACAACTCTTCATGTCTCTGATGAGGAGGTTTATATGGAGCAGCTCCTGCAGCCAGCGCCTCTGACACAAACCCATCCAGAAACGACAGAGAGGAGTCAACCTAGTGTATATAAAACACACAAACACAAGTTGATTTGACTGTATTTGAGAGGACATATCATACACCTCATGGTGATTCAATATTTGCTATACTCTACCCCTAACCCTCAAATCTGTAGCTATCAAGCAAAACATGATATGTCTTTCAAATAAGCGAGGACTGCTGAAAATCTCCTTACAAGTTATATCTGCTTTGTTCACTGCAGTTACCTCCATGCTGTCCCAGGTGGCTCCACGGGGCAGTGCCCACCCATGAATCTGCGAGTCCTGGCTGAGGAGACGTAGCTCATGGGCCTGCTGACGGAGAACCGTGTCCTGTGAGGACGAGAGACTCTCAGACAGGTCCAGAATCAGGTCTGTGTGGCCCTCACAAAGCTTGGTGAGAGCAGACAGAAGCCAGACCCGCGTCTCCGAGCTCACCCTTCTATGATCCAGTAGTTTCGTTAGTAGACGAATGACTTCTCGCTGGTCCAGATCCTCTTGGAGGTGCGAGTATTCGCCAAGAACCTGAACGCATACAGAGGTGTACAAATATTATTCCCTGGATTTTCAGAATCTGGGTAAAGTTATATCCAATACAGGGATTAAAGGGTTTTGTTGTTACAATGAAGGTGTAAAATTGGCTATAACTTAACACAGAAAAGTTTAGTAAGTGATTTAATTACACTAAAACCATGTTTACATGTATAATATTGACGTCTTGTGACTATACTTTGTATTATGTATATTGGTGTATTGTGTATTATGGCTTTTATGGACTTACCAAAAAGAGTCTATTGGAGTAGTGTGTGTTTCGGTAGTTTTAGGTGGAATTTATAGAAATTATCCAAGACTTAGTTCACTTGTAATAGTGACACGAGATATATAGATAAGACACACACAGTGTTTTTAGCTTTCCTTTTAATAAAAAATAAATTATCCGTTTTGAGAAGAACATGCTATGGATAAATGGTGTCACTCCTCATTCCCACATAAACTTGGATGACATCATCAAGAACACCTACATATGCTATAAGGTAAATTAAAGGAATATTCCAGGTTCAATACAAGTTAAGCTCAATCGGCAGCATTTGTGGCATAATGTTGATCACCACAAAACAAATAATGACTCATCCCTTTTCGTTTAAAGCAAAAATCTGGGTTACAGTGAGGCACTTACAATGGAAGTCAATGGGGCCAATTATTGAAGGGTTTAAAAAGGCAGAAATGTGAAGCTTTTAATTATATAGAAGCACTTAAAATGTATTTTTCTGATAAAACTTGTGAATTATTTGCACTGTAAAGTTGTTCAATTTTGTAAAATTGCATAAACTTACATTGACAGAATGCTCTATCTAGCTGAATGTCTATATAACCATCAAGCAGAAAACTTTTTAAAACTAGTTGAAACCAGGCTTTGTCAAGCCAACATCAAAGTTTGTCTAAATTACTGTAAGCATATAAACTACACCGATCAGCCACAACATTAAACCACCTGCCTAATATTGTGTAGTTCCCCCTCGTGCCACCAAAACAGCACCAACCCGCACCTCAGAATAGCACAATTGTACAGAGTGGTTATCAGAGTTACCATAGACTTTCTGTCAGCTCAAACCAGTCTGGCCATTATCCGTTGACCTCTCTCATCAACAAGGCATTTCCGTCCACAGAACTGCCGCTCACTGGATGTTTTTTGTTTATGGCACCATTCGGAGTAAATTCAGGAGCTTCAGTTAATGTTCACATCAACCATCGCAATGGGGAAAAAACGTGGACCGTGGCATGATTGTTGGTGCCAGATGGGCTGGTTTGAGTTGTTGATGCGAGAGGTCAACGGAGAATGGCCAGACTGGTTCGAACTGACAAAGTCTACGGCAACTCTTCTATTCTGAGATGCGGGTTGGCGCTGTTTTGGCGGCATGAGGGGGACCTATACAATATTAGGCAGGTGGTTTTAATGTTGTGGCAATAGCACACATAAATACAGAGCGATGCATTAAAAATGTGTCCAAAACGAGGTCTCTTATCTGATGGCATAATTTTGCTGCCCACAGAATTTGTCTAAGAAACACCTAAAAATGCTTGTCGGCAGCTTACTAGAGTTTTTACACGAGTCAATAGGTCCCCAGAAAATTACATGACCGCGTGTAAAGTCGCAGAACATTGTACATACCCAACTCATGACCTGTAGAAAGCGCTGTGGCAGATGAGAACAATCTCCATTCAGTAGGGTCAGATATGAGTCGACAGCATACAGTCGTAACTGCTCGTCCTCCTCCATCGACTCTGAGCCTGAGTAAACAAACCCAAACCTTTACAAATTTTACAAAATGCAGCATCTACTTCAGTTTACAGCACCCTGTTTCTGTATTAGTGGCCCAACTGTATTTCTCATTCACCTTCTGCCATAATTCGAAGGAAGTTGTTTGGGACGTCCTGTTGCAACAGGTCTCCTCCGATGGAAAAAACATCATTCATCGTCTGAATGAACCACGAGTTATCTGGAGCAAACGTACAGGACTTATATAGGAACATATACTGTAAAGTATAATCATTTATACTTATCACTATAACATAATCATTTCAACTCAAAATGCCATGCCTATTTATTGTAAAAAAGGACTTAAATATTGATCTGTTTCACACTCACAACTATCATATCTCTTCTGAAGACATGGATTTAACCACAGGATTCTTATGGATTACTTTTATGCTGCCTTTATGTGCATTTTAGACCTTCAAAAATCTGGCCACCTTTCACTTGTATTGTATGGACCTACAGAGCAGAGATATTCTTCTAAAATGTGTTGTTTGTGTTCAGCAGAAGAAAGAAAGTCATACACATCTGGGATGGCATGAGGGTGAGTAAATGATGAGAGATTTTTCATTTTAGGGTGAACTATCCCTTTAAGAAAAAGGATATTTCTCAGCTAGCTCTGCAACTTTTCCAACGAGGTGGATGACGGTGTGGTCATCGTTACAGAGGCGCAGGAAGTCCAACATCTTCTCCACAATCACCATCACATTCTGAGCGTTTGTGATCCTGAACAAAAGCTCCAGAGTCTGAGAGACAAATGAAATGAAATGAGAGCCGATCACACCAAACACATTTTTGCATCCGCCTGCACTGTTTTTCAATGTAAACACGTGCTAGATGGACGTTTTTGACTACTGACCTCTGTTTTTTCAGCTGTCTTGTGCAGGAGCGCAATGTTTTTAAATTATTTTTTTAAAAATACCCCTCAAGGGGCCTGGGTAGCTCAGCGAGCATTGACGCTAACTTCCACTCCTGGAGTCGTGAGTTCTAATCCAGGGCGTGCTGAGTGACTCCAGCCAGGTCTCCTAAGCAACCAAATTGAAACGGTTGCTAGGGAGGGTAGAGTCACATGGGGTAACCTCCTCGTGGTCGCGATTAGTGGTTCTCGCTCTCAATGGGGCGCGTGGGGAGTTGTGCGTGGATTGTGGAGAGTAGCATGAGCCTCCACATGCTACGAGTCTCCGTGTTGTCACAAAAAATGAGCCACACGATAAGATGACGCAGATTGACGGTCTCAGAAGTGGAGGCAACTGAGACTTGTACTCCGCCACCTGGATTAAGTTAAACGCGCCACCACGAGGACCTACTGAGGAATGGGAATTGGGCATTCCAATTTGGAAGAAAAGTGGATAAAAAAAAATACAAAATGCACCTCAAAACACCTGCGTTCTGTTCCATTCGCTGCTAAGTGTCCTGCTGTTTGCAGCGCAATAACGCATTTTGTCTGAACAGACCCTCATTCTCTCAGGTTTACGAAGTCAGAAGTGTTGCTCTATTAATAAGCTTGTTATGCCTTAAAACTCTGCCTTAAAAGAGTCCTGTTGTAGTACCTCTCTCTTAATCGTGAAATCTGAGTGGTCCAGACACTCTATAATGGTCATCTGATGCTGCAGAGCCAGTTTAGCATCATGCTGGACAACGTACGTCAAAGCTTTCAAACCTGGAAAACACAGATGCATTTAAGGGGAAGAAGCAGTGTGAAACAAAACTATCTAAGAAAACAATGAAAACAGAAAGGCAGGACTTTTACCTAGATATTTAAGGTTGATCTTTGGAGAAAGAACAAAATTTCCAATGCATCTCGCAGCTTTTTCCAACAGCTCAGCTTTTGGTTGTATGGTGTAGACGGCCTTCACACACTCATATAGAATTGCTGGAAGAGAGATGACATGTTAGATGCATTGATTTGGATTATAAATCACCATTTAGCCCTGTAGAAAAGTTCAAGTATGGACAATTTACCATAAGTAATGTTGTGATTCATTTCAGCTCTTCGCAAAGACTCATCCAGAACTTCATACATCAGTTCACTGGTGCTGAAAATGTAAAAACAAATATTACATTTACATTTTGGGGGGTTATGATATGGTAGTATGTCCAAACAATGGCACACATCTTGAGTTTATCCTCAAAAGTATGTATTTCCCAATCATCAGGCAAGTACACACTAAGTGTGCAGTGTAAGTATGGGAATATCCTGTGATTAGCATAGCGGTGGCGTCTATGGTGGCCCGTCAGTACCTTTGGTCCTCTCTCCCAAGCAGTGAGAGGATTCGGAGTAACTGGATCTGCAGCCACGGTGCTGGAACATTGTGATAATTAAAATCTATCGGGAGTTTACCCCCCACCACCTGCTTCAGGATGGTCACAAAACTGCCTGTCAGGTCCTTATAGCTGTCTGGATTCTCCTAGAAAAACAGAAAAAGTCTGAAAAAGGTGTCACTGTTAAGTTATTCAGAAATACATAAAAAATTCAAGGCTCTGTAATTTTAAAATAAGAGTCTAAAGGGGCGCTAGAGGGGGTACTGCCCCCTTAAACTTCTGACGCCCCGGTCCAACACAAAACACGATAGAGGGGGACAAGCCCAAGCAAAATGATCAAGTCTGAGCACCTCCCGGTCCGAAATAAAAAGAGATAAAAAGTCGCCCACCCTAAAGATCACATCCTTTTACCTGTATTGTCTTTATTATTCTGGATAAATATGATTGGATCTTTTTCATGAATACAAAGCTACTATTTGGAAACACTGTCTGTGCAATGTAGCAAAGCTAAATCGAAATACTGACACATAATTACAGTCTCTATAGCCAAGAAACGTTTAAAAGACCAACCCTGATCAGTTGAAGGTAAATGTGTAAGGATGATGTCATGACGCCTGGATCTTTATCGCACAGTGCCTTCCGGAACTTGCCGTGAATGTGCTGGACTTGATTCGGAGCGATCAGGTAGAACTTATACAACGCTAGGACAGCTTTCCTCCTAATGATTTCCCTTAGAAAGGAAGAAAAGAAGCTATTAAATGGCATTCAGACATTTGTGTGTATAGGTACAGGAGGGAATCTTACTTTGGATGTGACAGTTTCTCCTCCACCAGAGGAAGCACAGCAGGTATCATGTCTTTGGGAAACACCTGAGCGACAACAGTCAAAGCCATGCACACTTCAATGAGGTTGGTGCTCTGAAGATCCTGCGCAGAAGAGAACACATTTTGCTTAAATATGAGATAATCAGTTACATAATTAAGGCAATTCGTTTATTATAAGTAAGTAATGAGGTTATAAGAATTTAAGAAGCAAACACACCTTTAATACTGTGTTTACGAGCAGTAACAACAATTCGTGGCCCTCACTAAGGAAAAGGGACACTGCAAGGTAACCTGGGAGCACAAAAAAGTAACACAAATCATATAGATTTAGACCTGTCTGTGAAACGCTTCCTGTGACAAAAACAACAAGAAAGTCATGATTTTTCTCCTCATATTTTTGTCGTCTTTATGAAAAATATATTCTCAAGTAATGACAATAAGGAAATAAAAATTATTTTATATACAGTGTAACACTTTACAATGATGTTGTATTCATTCAAATGACTTAGTATAATAAGTTAACATGAACTAATCATGAAAAATATTTAACTTTGGTTAATAATCGTTTTATTTTATTTTTTTATAAAATATGTTTTGCACTGTTGGTGACCTGTTTGTCCAGCACATAAGATCATTTTTAGAAGTTAATGTTACACACCGATTCCCCTTAAATACCATCTGGGGTCGTAGCATATACTAAAACATTTTTAAAACTAAAAGTCGTATATGCTAACATTAGTTAATGCAACATGAATTAACAATGAACAATTGCACTTTCATAAATTAACATTAACCAAGATTAATAACTACTGTTAAAATACATTATTCATTTTTTCTTCATGATAACTAATGCATTAACTAATGTTAACAAATACGACCTTATTTTAAAGAGTTATGTATATTGTTTTTATTGAATATTTATTAAAATTACAATTTAATAATTTTGATATATATTATTACCTGCTATAATATTAAAATGTAGATAATAATAATATTTGAATTAATATATATATATATATATATAATTATATTCGATTTACATTTTAAAACATGCATTATGCACTTCCTAAACAAGCCAAGTGGCCAGTAACTCACAATAAACAAAACAATAACATTTATTTACATACCAAAACACAATTTTTATGGCATTTGCCTGGCCGGTGTTCATTTTGGACCCTGTATATACTGTATATATATTGTACTATTAAATGAAGCATGCTAGAATTGAAAATGTGCTGTGAACGTACCCACTCTCTTCTCCAGGACGCCGCCCTGCTGGGCCAGTTTGATGGCGTGGATGTACGTGAACGAGGCTTCGTAGCCCAACATCTCACAGTACATGGCACGCACCATGATCTCTCTCATCTGCTTCTGTTTGCACATTCACACACACACACTGGGGTCAAACAAACAGATTTTAACAGTGATGACTGTCATATTTGTATTTGTATCACTCACCATGGTGGTGTTGGGTGATGACACCTGCTCTTTCATGGCTGTCAGCTCCTGCTTAATAAGGTTCTCTTCCTCCTATGAGATGACATTGAAGTAGAATAAAATAGATGTTGCCTTAAAATAAAAGCATTGCATCCTTTTCTACCACACCCACCCATGTGTTAAAATACAGTATAATGCAGTCAAGCACTGCAAAATACGTCAGGAGTTACACAGTCAGGCTAGGTCTAACTCTAGGGACAATATGATTCATGAACGTCTTCCAAGGGTAAGAATGTTCTTATTATAAGAAATGTATAAAAAAGCATTTAGCTATAAATGTTGATGGTTTAAGAAAAAAATATAACATTCTTAAGATGTCTTTTTCGTGATTACAAAATATATATATATTTTTTTAATTCTTAAGTTAGAAAATGAGAAACATTTTATTCTTAAATATGTTTTGTGAACCAGACCCCATTTCTGTAATATTGTTTAAATATTTATATGTCAGTGTCAGCTCTATAATGCTATTATAATGCACATATATAGTACTGTATATATATATATGCGCATTATAGAGCTTATATTATAATATTCGATACATATACACTGGTGGCCAAAAGTTTGGAATAATGGACAGATTTTGCTCTTATGGAAATAAATGGGTACTTTTATTCACCAAAGTGGCATTCAACTGATCACAATGTTTGTCAGGACATTAATAATGTGAAAAATTACTTTTACAATCAAGAAAAAACTATTCAAAATTACTTCAAAGCATTCTAATGAAATAATCCTCGATGTGCAGCAATGACAGATTTACAGATCTTTGTTATTCTAGCAGTCAGTTTGTCCAGATACGCAGGTGACCTTTCACCCCACACTTCCTGTAGCACTTGACCTTTCACCCCACACTTCCTGTAGCACTTGACCTTTCACCCCACACTTCCTGCAGCACTTGCCATAGATGTGACTGTCTTCTCGGGTACTTCTCACACACCTTACAGTCTAGCTGATCCCACAAAAGCTCAATGAGGTTCAGATCCGTAACACTCTTTTCCAATTATCTGTTGTGCAATGTCTGTGTTTCTTTGCCCACTCAAACCTTTTCTTTTTGTTTTTCTGTTTCAAAAGTGTCTTTTTCTTTGCAGTTCTTCCCATAAGTCCTCCTGAGTCTTCTCTTTACTGTTGTACATGAAACTGGTGTTGAGCATGTAGAATTCAATGAAGCTGTCAGCATGTGAGGCGTCTATTTCTCAAACTAGAGACTCTGATGTACTTATCCTCTTGTTTAGTTGCACATCTGGTCTTCCACATCTCTTTCTGTCCTTGTTAGAGACAGTTGTGCTTTATCTTTGAAGACTGTAGTGACACCTTTGTATGAATTTCAAGCATTGTATAGATTCATTCCTCAAAACAATGATTGACTGATGAGTTTCTAGAGAAAGCTGTTTCTTTTTTTTGCCATTTTTGACCTAATATTGACCTTAAGATATGCCAGTCTATCGCATACAGTGGCAACTCAAAAATAATGTTAAGCTTCATTTAATGATGCAAATAGTTTTCAGCTGTGTTTGATATAATGGCAAGTGATTTTCTAGTACCAAATGATCATTTTAGCATGATTACTCAAGGATAAGGTGTTGGAGTGATGCTGCTGGCTACTTTTTTCAAATGGTGTTTTTACATCAGTAATGTCCTCCTGACTATAATTTGTGATCAATTGAATGCCACTTTCGTGAATTAAAGTACCAATTTCCTTCTGAATCAGCAAAATCTGTACATTATTCCAAACTTTTGGCCTTTAGTGTATGCTAAAATAATTTTGTTCCTCATATTTTAGTTTTAAAAATCATATTTTCATTAATAATTATTATTTATTTTTTAATTACAGTATAATACTGCACACACACACACACACACACACACACACACACACACACATATATATATATTACTGTATTATATATTAAATTATAAAAATTTACACAAATGTTTTTATTTCCTTTATTGTTTATTAACGTCACACACACACACACACACACACACACACACACACACACACACACACACACACACACATATATATACTTTACTGTCAAGATTTTTGAACTTTTAAATGACTCCATTTGCTTACTGCAATTAATACATTATTTTTGTCATGTCATCTACCTACATTTTACTGACAGTACCTACATGTAATTTGACAGTTGTTATTTTATAAATGTATATATATATTAATAACTCACATGTTTAGACGTCAGCTCAGTGATGCTTTTGATCAGTTGTTTTAATCTGTTGGTGATTTTTGCAGCTCCAGTTTGTGAATCAAATAAACCGGGCAGAGCAGTAAGGGTTTTCTCCACAACATCACTCATTTCAGCACATAAACACAGAGAATAATACTACTGTTCTATAAAACACTGACAAGACCCTAAAAACACATTAAAGTACACTACAGGAGGAATAATGTCTACACTACACTCACAACACTCTGTATAAAAACACAAACACGAGCCATCATGACAAGACTCTCACCGCATACAGGAAGTGCGCTGCTGTTTTTCAAAATAAAAGTCCTCAACGCGCTCTTAAAGGGATACGTCACTAAAAAAATGAATAAATGTGAAGGAAAATGAATGGTGACTGGCGTAAACATTCTACCTTACATCTCCTTTTGTTTTACCACCAGAGAGAATGTCATATGGGTTTGTAACAACATAAGGTAGAATAAATGATGACATGAACTGTATAATTTACATGAACAATCGCTTTAAAACAACAGCAAAAGTACCATAAAAGTGGTTTATTTGAGTTTTGTCATATTCCAAACCTTCTAAAGCCTTTGTGTGAGGAACAAACCCACATTTAAGCAGTTTAGGGTGATTTCCTCTCATTTTTACTAAAACAGCAAGTGTATTAATCTACAAAAATTCACATTTGACATATGAAACTAAAAGACGCCACAGAGCTTTCAGTGTTTAAAATTAATTTATTTGGTTTAAGTGTAGGGATATAGGTGCTGTTGAGACAATCTATATGGTATAATATATATATATATACACTTTGCTACAATAAGAAACATCTATAGTGCCATAATAACTGAATGACAGGCAGACTATTATGAGCAAGAGAGCATAACAAAACCTGCCAGCTTGCATATCAGATATAGTGTCATTCATCTGCCTCTGTTTCACTCATTTAAAATGCTTCAAGTGGTTAATAAGAATAATAAGAGTCTCTGTTTAGCTTTCAGCCTCATACAAAGATCCTAAACAACAAGAAATGTAATATATTGTTTGTTATTATTATTATTATTAATACAAGTAGTTAAAATCTATTCTTTCCTAAAACAAATATATTTTCTAGTTTGAATATGTTCATATGTTTATACATATAAAGGGATAGTTGCTGCTATAGAAACAGATGACAAACCAACAACTGAAGTCTATCCAAGGCCATCCCATAATACCAAGCACATAGTGAACTGGGCGATTGTGCTCATTAAAGGTGTGATTTAGTTTGTGTTTGTCTATGTGGATGCACTACAGCCCCTCTCGTATCATATACTCGACTACACTCAACACACTATTAGAGTCTGTGGTTTTCATGGATTCCAGTGACAGTCATAAAACCAAGAAATCTGATAGTGCCCAATGTCTGACGTTCCAGAGTTACGCCCAAATCTGGAAACAGAATAGATAAGAAAATCTGTTACAAATCAGTTATATATGTGAACAGCAAATATACATGATTCCTGATTGCTTTTAACGACTGCATTAAACATGGCAAAGTGTTAAAAAAAATAAACAATAAACAACATAATAAAAGTCAACATGTCAGGCTATTTGCAACCCATATAATCTCACCCTCATGCCATCCAAATTGTGTGTGACTTTGTTTCTTTTGCTAAACACAAAAGAAGATTTTAAGAAGAATATCTCAGCCCTTTTAGTCCTTTCAATGCAAGTGAATGGTGACCAGAACTTTCAAGCTCCAAAAATCACATAAAGGCTGCGTAAAAGTAATCACAAAGTGGTTTAATCCATGTCTTCAGAAGTGATATGATAGGTGTGGGTGAGAAACAGATAAATATTTAAATCCTTTTTTACTATAAATTTCAACTTTCCCTTTCAGAATGTGAAAGTGAAAGTTGAGATATATAGTAAAAAAAGGGCTATAATATTACACTGTTTCTCACCCACACCTATCATATCACTTCTGAAGACATGGATTTAACCACTGGAGTCATATGGATTACTTTTATGCTGCCTTTATGTGCTTTTTGGAACTTCAAAATTCTGGTCACCATTCACTTGCATTGAAAGAACTAAAAGAGCTGAGATATTCTTCTAAAAATCTTTGTTTGTGTTCTGCAGAAGAAAGAAAGTCATACACATCTGCGATGGCATGAGGGTGAGTAATTGATGAGAGAATGTTCATTTTTGGTTGAGCTATCTCTTTAAGTGCTCCCTTACTCGTAATGTATGATCCCAGGATCCTGAACAGAATGCGGTTCCATCCGGTGAAACCCGGAGCGTGCTAACTCTGTTCTCATGTCCGAACAAGATGGACACACGGGTTCCCTTTAAAACATCCCACACGTTGATCGTGTAGTCATTGTACCCGCCAAACAGTAGTCTCCCTGCAACACATACAAAATAATCAACAAACAGAATTGTCACTTCATCATAGAAAATGTTAAGAGTGTTATACAAAGGACATTAGCATAGCATAAACTCGTCAAAAAAAGGAACTGATTCTTGATCATATTGGTCCCAAACTGCACACTTCTGCACTATTAAACTTCATTTTGAAGTGCAAGTAGTGCAAGTAAAAAAAACTAAAAAATGTGTACTACAAGTACCCAGATGATGCACTTCTTTAACTGTCAAAACGGAGTGTGGAATATTGGACACTTTGTGCACTCAGCGCACTGGGTTTGCCAAACATAGCGGAAGGGGTGGAGTTACCTGGCTGTACTGCTAGTCTGACAAACCAATTGTATATAATGGAGAATGTTGCAACTAGTGAAACTTCAGTGACAACAGCACCTTACAAATGAAAGTTGAAATGTGTCATTACCCCACGCTGTGTGAATGTGTACACTCTTTGAGATACAAGTGTTAAACTGAGATTGGCTTATGCGCCAAAGCTAGCGACAACACATCACATGCGTTTGAAACGCCATTTCTGTCAGATGTTAAACGGCGAATGCTTCCGTGTAGTAAAAACCGTTGCCACCTTGGCCCTGTAAAATTCCTGGACACCCGATCACTGACCTAAAAACGTATTGCTTGCCATCATACAAGAAATAAAACATATTATTTATGATTGTTTACTCTGTGTTTGATATGGAAATGACCACATTTATAGCATATCATTAAAACATTACTACACTCAAAAAATATATTTTTGCCTATTTTTAAGATTCACATTTAAATTTCATTACAAATTTCCATTAAAATACATTTTGTAAAAATATTTGTTAACAAAATTAAATAAAACTTTATTTAAATTAATATATATATATATATATATATATATATATATATATATATTTGGTTTTTTTAAAGATACTCAATTTGATTTGATGGACTTTTATTATGAAATTGAAATATCTATCTATCTATTTTTTTTAGTTTTATTTAATTTTGTTAACAAATATTTTGATATATATATATATATATATATATATATATATATATATATATATATATATATATATATATATATATATATATATTTCAATTTCATAATAAAAGTCCATCAAATTAAATTGAGTATCGTTAACACCAAATGTTTTTTTTTTTTAACGTTTTATTTAATTTGTTAACAGTTATTTTTACAAAATTAATTTTATATACATTTTTTATATATATTATATGAATTCTGAGAATGCGTTTGATTCTCCTCCTTGCATGGTGTGCTTATAAACAAGGGTTCATTTGTGTGAACGCGTCGGGAAAATATTGAAATTCTGTGACATTTTGCATCCAAGAATGGAATAGAATTGTATTATTCCAGGGCAGATGGCCAAAAACCTAGACGATCCTGCAAAATTCAGGATGTGTGGAAACCCTAGACACAGCTTCTGTAATGAATGCACTCATATGTTTATTAATAAAAGCTTTTGTTCTTTAGCATCTTTGTGTTAACTGCACAGTAGCAGTTAGCAATGCAATGTGCTCTATAGTACGTGCCACATTTTGATAATTGTAATCGGTCATGTGGCATCAACCTTAAAAAATAGGCTTTCATTCTCTATTATAGAGTGTGCTGCACACTGATAAAAATAGTAGTGTAGTTTGCTATTCCAAACATGCCCTCAGTGTCAGTGCTTACCGCTGAGGGAGAAGTCCACACTAGATGTCCCAAATATGATGCTTTCTTTAGAATAAATAGCCACCTCTCTGTCTGCCCTCAGATCATAGAGACGACACTATAAACACAAACACAAAAAGTACATTGTATTATTATTATTTCAATACAGGAAGAAAGAAAAGTAAGAAACAAGCAATGTTTGGAATGTAATACAAGTGGACTGCTAGTGTTCAAGTATGCATCACTATATAAATCTATTATGTGAAACAGTATGCATTATGCAACGATAAGCATTTAAAACAATACTATGCCACATTGTTGTCACATGACCTCATTCTGTTTCATGTTTTATTCAGTTATCATGTTGGTAATTAATGTTTAAATCCAATTTTTGTGTAAAATGTCTTTTGTCAGTTTAATCAAATATTAAAGGTGCCGTACGCAATTTTTTCATGGAATGGTATGCAAAAAATATATTACTAAAATAAGTGTCGTGAGATATCTCACAGGTCTCTGTGACAGCTCTAGACTCTATAAATAGCCAACGTGGTCTCTGACGCTTTCTACCTGTCAATCATTTTTCGTGTTCTCATAGTGTTGTAGTTGCAGTGAATTATTGAGGCTTAATGCCATTTTTATGCCATGTTGCTCATAATAGTTGTCAGTTGAGGGCGCTGTTTTGCCGCTGTTGTTTTAGACAACCGTTTCTACACGATGTCGGTCTCAATAAAGCTAATTTGTTATCGTTGGAGTTTTGTAAAGAGGGGGCACCTTTAATTCAAAAAAATATATGTTAATATTTAGGTTTGATTCATGCAGAAAATGTGCATACTTTGCAAAGTATACATACAGTACTGCATACAGCAAAAATAGTGTAAGTGGTACATTTTGTGCTATTTCAATCATAGCAAGAGACTCACGGTGGAGTCATCTGAGCCTGAAGCGAAAGCATCTCCACTTGGATAGTACCTGCAGCGAGAATGAATGTGAATTCCTCCATAAACAATACTCAAAGATAGTGCTGACATTTCAGTGTTTACCCAAACTATAAATATTTACCACCACCTGAAGGTCTTATCTGTCACTCAATCCTGAAAGACACGGTGCCAATTCACGGTTTTCAATCTGTGGTGATAAAAGATTAACCCTGCAGACATACTTACCGCACACTGTTTATGTCCGATTCATGAGTCTCAAAAGACTGTACACATTGTCCCGTGCGCATGTCCCACACACAAGCCTTCTTGTCACAGCCCTGAGAGAGACGGGAGAATATACGGGTCACTGCACAGGCATGTTAACAGGCTCCATCGTGCTCTGTGTGTGAAAATCGAATTGGAAGAAGATTGAATATGTCTGTTTGTGTGTGTAGGCTTAATAAATGGTTAATAGACTTATAATTTTAATCTTAAAATGGAAAAAGATGTATCTATATATATATATATATATATATATATATATATATATATATATATATATATATATATATTGTCAGGGAGTAGCAATATTTATTTACTCCTAACTAGATTTAAAAATTTTCTGAAGAAAAACTCCCACCACATAGCTTGGGCGCTCTGGGTCAATGAGAAGGCGTTGCTAGGTTGTTGTCAAGGTGTTCTGAGCGATTGTTAGTGCATCTAGGGTGTCATGGGTGGTTGCTAGGGTGTTACGATGCAGTTGCCAAGGTGTTCTGAGCAGTTGTTAGTGTGTTTTATATGTGGTTTCTAGGGTCTTCTTGTTGGTTGCTAGGGCACTGCAAGTTGGTTTATAGGGTATTCTTGGTGTTGCTAGGGCATTGCTATGTGGTTGCAAAAATAGTTCTGAGTGAAGTAAGTGCATTTTAATGTGGTTTCTATGGTATTCTGAGTTGTTAGTGTGTTTTAATGTTGTTTCAAGGAAGTTCTGGGTGGTTGCTATGGCATTGTTAGGTGGTTGCTAAGATGTTCACAGCAATTGTTAGTGTGTTTTATTCTTGTTTCTAAGCTGTTCTGGGAGGATGCCATAGTATTTTTATGTTGTTGCTAAGGCGTTGTGAGAGATGTTTGTGCAGTTTTAATGTGATTTCTAGGGTGTTCTGGGTGGTTGCTAGGGCATTGCTAGGTGGTTACCAAGGTGTTCTGAGAGATTTTTAGTGTGTTTTTTAGTGTTTTCAAGGGTGTTCAGGGTGGTTGTTATCCACTGATATGTGGTTGCTAATGTGCTGAGTGCATTATTAATTTGGTGTCTAAGCTGTTCTGGGTGGTTGCCATAGTATTTTTATGTGGTTGCTAAGGTGTTGTGAGATATGTTTGTGCATTTTTTATGTGGTTTCTAGAGTGTTCTGGGTGGTTGCTAGGGCATTGCTATGCAGTTGCTAAGGTGTTGATTGATGTTAGTGTGTTTTTTAATGTGGCTTCTAGGGTGTTAAATGTGGTTGCTAGGTGATTGCTAGAGTGTTCTAGGTGGTTGCCATGCATTGCTATGCATCTGCTAAGGTGTTTTGAGGAATGTTAGTGCATTTTTAATGTGGTTTCTAAGGTGTTCAGAGTGGTTGCTAGGGTGTTCTGGGTGGTTGCTTGGGTGGGTGGTTGCTATGACATTGCTAAGTTGTTTCAGATGTGGAGCAAGTAGTTATATCTGATAAAAGATTATGAAAAACAAACATGCTATAACATGTTTTCTATAACATGCACTGATTAATTAAGCACAATAAGACCAGGAACATGTATTGAGAAAGAGTTAATTTTGATTTCATGTTGACTTTAAGTTTACATAAAATGGTAACGTGTGACATTGGTTTGTTTGTGGTGAGGTTTGGATAGCTTGTGATGTTCACTGGCGGTGTTGTTCTTACCCCTGACACAAAGGTGTTTCCTGTCTCAGAGGGGGCAAGATCCAGACACAACACATCAGCTGCATGTCCGTGGAAACTCTGCAGCATCTGACCACTCTCCACATCCCACAGAGCACACGTGCCATCACCGCTAGATGTCAAGATCTAACGCAAGCACAAAACACACCAGAACCATCAACAGGGTCCAAAATGGCAATGTTCAACAAATGCAAGACACTGGGTCATTGGGCCGTACCTGCATATCGGAGTTGGTGAAGCAGCATGCAGACAGGTAGTTAGTGTGCATGGCCACTGATTTCTTCTTGGCAGCAAGGTTCTCGTTCTTGTCCAGGGAGAGAGGGTATACAGAGCACTTGTTGTCAAGCCCACTGAAAATAAACAATATATGATTAATAAAACAGATTTAGAAAATGTTAGTGGTGTTCACAATGGAACAAAGTTGACTTTTTGACTCACCCACAAGCCACTGCACATCCAGAAGGAGCATAAGCACAGGCCATGACCCATGTGCAGGGCATGGTCACTGCATGCTCCTGTCAAGACATTTAAAACAACCAATCACAATGGAGCTGTAAAATATATTTAAAAACCTGTAACAAAAGATGTGTAATATGATTAAAAAAAAGTTTCACACGTAAAGGGATGGTTCACCCAATTTGGTCATCATTTTGTCACCCTCATGCCATCTAAGATGTGTATGATTTTTTTTCTTCTGCAGAACAGAAATTACAATTTATAAAAGAATATCTAAGCTCTGTAGGTCTTCACAATGCAAGTGAATGGTGACTCAAACTTTGAAGGCAGCATAAAAGTAATCCACATGACTCCAGTGATTAAATCCATGTCTTTAGAAGCGATATGATAGGTGTGGGATGGGATGGGTGAGGAAAAAGATCAATATTTAAGTCCTTTTAACTATAAATTCTCCTCCCTGCCCAGTAGGTGGCGATATGCACAATGAATACGAATTGGCAAAAACTAATAGAAGAAGAATGTGAAAGTGGAAGTGGAGATTTATAGTAAAAAATGTATCTGTTTCTCACCCACATCTATCACATCTCTTCTGAAGACATGGTTGAAACCACTGGATGACTTTTATGCTGCCTTTATGTGCTTTTTGGGCCATTAAAGTTCCCTTGCATTGTATGGACCTACAGAGCTGAAATATTCTTCGTAGCTTGTGTTCTGCAGAAGAAAGAAATTCATACACATCTGGGATGGCATGAGGGCGAGACAATGATGAGAGAATTTTCATTTTGGAGTGAACTGTCCATTTAACAAATCATTAGATGATGCAATAAATTACCTATTTATTTCTAAGGATCAGAGAGAGGGTGAACATTTTTCATTTAAATCTATATTATAACTATAATGATGTTTTTGTTGCAAATTCAAGTAATTTTATGGGTTTTACCTCAATCAAAAATGATATGGCCCCTTTAAATCACTGAAATAGCCATACTTCAATTTTTAAAGTCACTTTATTTACCTTATTTGTTGTAAATGCATCCCAAATAATCACTTTTCCATCCTGAAAGGAAAAAAAAAATATATATGAAATTGTTAATGACAAAATAGGCTAATTACATCTAAAAATACAGTTTGGAAGAATTGAAATATCCAGCAAAGCATTTAAGAATGTCACTGTGAAAGGAAATTACTTTGAATGAATCTAATGGCAAAAAACTGAACACGGTGTTAGATTTACTCAACAGCAGGTTCCCTTCATTTCCCTCACAGTTTCACAAATGAATCATTCAGACCATTTGCAAACTAATTTGATTCGACTGATTCATTGAAGATGAACATCAAGAACTGACACAAAAGAGCGAATCAGACATCAGTTCAGTTTAAGAGATGTAGCTACTTACTTCCTTGATATTTAAAAACTTGATTGTATATACTTATTTTACATAGTTTATAGACTGACCTGAGATGAACTGACGATTCTCCTCTTGTCTTTACACCAGTCCATACACAGCACTTTATTTCCATGGCCTTTCAGGGTTCGTCTGGTCTTCATAACAAACTGACCCAAAGCCTCCATCTTATCCGCCACCTGATGTACTGTTTAAAAAAGCCACAATATTAATGGCACTTTATTTTCGTGTTTTATCAAGAGCATTGTGAATCTGTGCCATGTCACTAAATTTAGCTGTCAATGAGTCTTTTAAAAAATAAAACATTTTAATTATATAACTTTTCTATATACAGAGACAACTATAAGTAAGCTATTCATCGGTTAATTTTCTTGAAAAGTGAAAACACTGTGTCTCTGTGGCACTATGAAAATTCCTCTGTTTGTTTTGAGCGACTCGCTTAGACCCGCCCCGACAACGTTATTCAACCAATGACATGAGTTGGGGGCAGGACAATCTGACTGCCTGAACAACGGCAGATGCGGGCAGTGTTGGATGTAATCGGAATTCAAAGTAATTAGTTACTGTAATATAAGTACAGTAGTGTAAAGCATTACATTTTAAATTGTTGTAATCAGATTACAGTTACTGACTTACAATGAAAGTAATTAATTTTAAGTAAGTTCCTTGGGTTACAAATATGTCTAAAAATCATATTTTTTTTAATACAATTGAAATGTGAATTAATATGTTTATATGTACGTCTGTTTGCATTTCTGTGACAACTGAAGGGTGTGTGACAATGAACAAGGAAAAAATAGACATTATTTTGAATTTATTGAGCAGATAAAAAAAACATTTTGTGACAAGTGTTTTAGAAGTAACTTCAAAGTAAAGTAATAAGTAATGTGATTACTTTTCAGTTAAGTAATCAGTAAAGTAATCTGATTCTAATTTTAGAGAAGTAGTTAGTAATTTGTAGTGGATTTCTTTTTTTAGTAACTTACCCAACACTTGATGAGGGGTGTTTTCAAAAATGGTGACCAAAATTTTTAAGATCCAAAAAGCACATAAATGCAGTATGAATGTACATATGACTCCAGTGGTTAAATCTATGTCTTCAGAAGTGATATAATAGGTGTAGTTAAGAAACAGTTCAATATTAAAGTCCTTTTTTACTATAAATTTACCTTCCTACCCAGTAGGTGGCGACATGCACGAAGAATGCGAATCGGCAAAAACTAAAAGAAGAAGAATGTGAAAGTGAAAGTGGAGATTTATAGTATAAATAAGGACTTAAATATTGATATTTCTCACCCACTCCTATCATATTGATTCTGAAGACATGTATTACACTGGAGTCGTTTGGATTGCTTTTATGCTGCTTTTATGTGCTTTTTGGACCTTTAAAGTTTTGGTCCACATTCACTTGAATTGTGAAGACCTACAGAGCTGAGATATTCTTCTAAAAATCTTCGCTTGTAATCAGCTGATGAAAGAAAGTCATACACATCTGGTATGGCATGAGGGTGAGTAAATGATGAGAGAATTTTCATTGTTGGGTGATCACCTTTAAATAAAAATTTTGATTGATACACAAAATAATAAGCAACAAACTCATATAAATAAATAAAATGTCATACACTTACCCAGTAATAATAATAATAATAATAAAGATATACTGTTTGGAGGGGGAAAAAAATCTTTTATTTTATTTTCGGGTTTTATCGTCTTGAAACTGAGTGCATATTTTTAATCTTTTTAGTTAACGAGTTTCTTAAAAAATATAAATATAAATTATTGATTGATTGATAAATAAATAAATAAGATCGCGTATAAATAAATATAATTCCACACACCAATTATAAAAAATAAAAGAAATTAAAAACTGGTAATTAAAAATGGATTATATAACTCTAGTAATAAATTCATACTAAGTAACGAGTGCTTTCTTTCTCAGAAAATAATATTGTGATGGTGAGCGGCAAATAAAACGCTGCCCAGCAACCATCATCATCATCATCATCACCATCCTGAACCCTGATCGGTTTGAAACGACCGATTGCTCCTATAGCCTATTTCTTCATAATCCTGATTTCCTCTAAACATCCCCGATACAGACGGAATTACGCTGACATATGTTTTCATTTAACACACATCCGATAAATCCCGAGGTGCTCTTACGCTCGACATCGTGCAGTTTGGCTCTCTCCTCCTCCAGTTTGGTCTTCAGCGCATCCGATTCGGTTTTCAGCGTCTCCAGAGTGTCGCTGGGCAGCGCGTCCACCTCCTGTGCGGCCATTCTCACATAAAAACACACGGTTCACGGCGAGGTGAGGTGTGTTTTTCCAGTTAGAGGAGACCAGAGATGGAGGAGAAAAGAGCCTGGAGACGGAGCGAACGGATGATGCACCTAGCGTGACGTCATGAAGGATGCTCTCTCTCTCTCTCTCTCTCTCTCTCCTCAAGCATAATCTGAACCCCATGAGAATCCCACTCGGATGTAGCCTATGTTAGTCTCCTGATGATCAATATTTATTTTATGCCTTGAATCTCACGAAGTCAGCCGAGAACATGAGGTCGGAGGTCAGATATCACACTAAAATAAAAAAAATAAAAAAAATAAAATAAAAGTACGTTTATTTTTCATGAAGCTATAAGCGAAAACGCAGCATATAAGCAACACCAACTGTAAAATACATATTCTTGGCTATTACTCACTATTTGTAGGCAGTGGTGGCTCAGTGGTTGAGGTACTGGGTTACTGACCAGAAGGTCAGGGGTTTAAGCCCCAGCACCACCAAGATGCCACTGTTGGGCCCTTGAGCAAGGCCCTTAACCCTGTCTGCTCCAGGGGCGCCGTATCATGGCTGACCCTGCACTCTGACCCCAGCTTAGCTGGGATATGTGAAAACTAATACATTTCACTGTATATATGCAAAAAACTGTGTGTATAATGTGTGACCAAAATAAAGGATTCTATTCTATTCTATATTTTGTCTGTGAGAAAAACAAATAGGTTGATTTTCATTACATTAATGATCATTAGAATTAAATACAAACTGAAAAGGAAAACATCCAGAGTAAATGTGCTTAACTGTCATTAAATGAATGCAAAAAATCTTAATGCTAATAAAAATAGGAATAACTTTCATTATGCAAATATAATTCCAAATTTTTTTCTTTTTATTTAGGGTTGAAATACGACCCCGGCATGTTTTTATGAGATTCATCCTGTTAGATTTACTAATTGCTAAATGAGTTCTAGGCATTCTCATCTCTAGTCCTCAGAGGATTAACCATCATAAATATTGCATTTCTAAACCAGATTGTGAGAGTCATGATGGATGGCTAATAGAGAGGAGTCAGTTGGCAGTTGTGTTTATTGATTTATTTGATGTGATTTGTATTAAAAAAAACAAACAAAACAAAAAAATTCCAATAGGAGGCCTTTTGTGACAACACATACTTAGGAATTTCAAATTTGAGGTTGGTTTGGGTTATTGAAATGTGTCATAAACCATTTCTTCACCTTTTATTTTGTAAAAAAAAAAAAAACGTGGGACACAAAAATAAGAATCTAAAGAGTGTTATTCACACAATTAAATAGAGCAAAAAGTGTACACTTATAATTAGCATTAATAAGATTATGTTAACCTTATATTTTAATTTATCCCCTTTTCTTCCCAATTTGGAATGCCCAATTCCCACTACTTAGTAGGTCCTCGTGGTGGCACAGTTCCTCACCTCAATCCGGGTGGCGGAGGACAAGTTTCAGTTGCCTCCACTTCTGAGACCGTCAATCTTATCACGTGATGGTCGTGTCTCAAGATAGGACATCATACATACATCTTGAAATGTCTTAATGTATCATGCATTTACATGTGATTCTCATGTATTTATTTGTAGCTTGAACCAGAGCGTGATGTTAAATTCCTGACCTGAAATGATGATTTCATGTCTATATGTTTTTTTAAGTTGACCACATTTATATTCACATCAGCGATTAAGGTTATTAACTGTTAAGACTTTTATACTCCATAAAGGTTTAACTGCTCCAGATTATTCATCTATTAGGAATATTCTGGAAGAAACTGAAACTCCGTCTTTTCTTCTGCTTCTTCTTTAAACTGTGCTAAATTTTAAAATGTTAAAGGGATAGTTCACCCAAAAATGAAAATTCTGTCATAATTTGCTCACCCTCAATTTGTTCCAAACCTGTACAAATTTCTTTGTTCTGCTGAACACAAAGGAAGATATTTTGAAGAATGTTTGTAACCAAACAGTTGTGGGGCACCATTGGCTTCCATAGTATTTCTTTTCATACAATCTTTCATACATAGTCAATTATGACAGAATTGGGTGAACTATCCCTTTAAGTGTTCTTGAACTCTGGTAGGTGCTATATAAATGTAACATTACTATTATTATTATTATTATTATTATTATTATTATTATTATTATTATTATTATTTAACTAAATAATGGTGTTCTATCGTAAACATTCCTGATAGGCTTATGGGAATTACACCTGTTTGTAGGCTATATTGATTTTATTTTACTTTATTTTAATGTTTTAATTTGTATTTATTATTCACTGCAAAATGTGTGCTTGACATTTCACATTTTTCTTGACACCTCCTGCCTCCAGAATAAGGTTGTTATAAATGCACAGACAAACAAACATACTGTTTCATGCATATATTAATGTCTGAAATACCAGGAGAAACCACAACATATTCCACAGTTAATTAGGCCAACAAATTCAGCTTCATCTGGTAAGAAAAAAAAAATATATAAAATAATAATTTAAAAAATAATAATTGTATAATAATAATTATTATTAGGCTATTATTATGAAAAGGCATATAAAAGTTAAATAAATTTTATTAATAGAAACTATAAATGTAAGAGTGTGACAACCAGATTTTAGAGTTCCCCCAGTTTAACCCCTGCATAAACCCTTTACCATAGTAGGATTCATAATGTCGCAATCGTGATTTGAGCGTCGTTTCCGAGAACATGCCTCATTTCCCCTCACACAAATTTAGCTGCGGTTTCCAGCTAGCGTATTTACTCCTTTAGTCCAGTTGTTGTTGTCTCTTAATCACTGAAGTAGGCTACATTTAACGACAAGAAGAGCGTTCGTGTTAGATTTACTTTCACTTTCATTTCATTTAATAGCGTCAGAATGATGAACAGCGGTGGCCTTGTGTCTGAAGGAAAAATACCAGGTTTGAGCTCACCTGTTTATTTATTAACTTGAAGGACAGTTTAAGATTTGATATTGGCATATGTTAAAATAGGTATTGTTCCCTCTCGAGAGGTCTCTCCTATTGCGTAAGTAGCTTACGCTATGGGAAAACTCCGTTTCTCGAGAAATATACAGCTGCACAGCAGACAGCAATGAGCGAGGCAGCTCGGTCATTGGCTGTGCTGCGGCAACTTGCTCGAACCAATGACGGGGCGACTCTGAACGCGCGACCAATGAGCGCGCGCTTCGCGCCCGCGTTCTCAGAGCCAGCCAAGATTAGCATGGCTAAGGCTATATATTAGGCGCCCCGTCATGAGAGTTCTTTAGATTTAATGTCCTTCAGCAAAGACCTTCTCTTCGCTAGATCCTCCGGATTGTTGGAGTCTTTCGCCCGCTGTCGAAAAGCCTACAGCAGGACCGCTAAGAGGACGCCGGCGCCTTCAGCTGCCTTCGAAGCCTTCTGCTACGCCATCCGGCGCGCATCGCTATATCCTTTTACTGCAAGCGCTCGCCTCTGCGACGCTTTTTGATTGAGTAAAAGAGTAATTTTTCAAGGCGTTGTTGCAAATGCCTTCAGCCTGCGCCTCGTGCAGAGGCCCTCTTCCTGACGGGGATCGTCACATCATTTGCACTCGCTGCCTGCTACCTGACCACGCAGAAGCTGCTCTCACTGGAGGCGGATGCCCCGAATGTGACTCCCTGGGCCTCACCGAGCTGCGCGCTCGCTTTGCCGCCTTCGCCGCGAACGAGCCTGCTACCACCGTGCTGCCGTCCCCTCTGTTCGAGCAGCGCAAGAAAAAGCGCCGCTCACGGAGGCCGCCAGAGCTTCACCACTACCCGAGAACTCCTCGCCGCCAATCCATTTCAACGCAGGCGGACCAGCACCCCTCCAACAGAGCGGTGGATCTCGTCTCGTTCGGCGCGTTAGGGGACGACGGTGAAAAGGATGACAGCCTTTCCATTGACGCTGCATCCGACGACTGGCCGGGCTCGGCCTTCGCCAGAGCACGCGGACTTCAGTGACGTCACGCCGGGCCAGTCCCCGCGTGCTTCACCACTACCCGAGAACTCCCCGCCGCCAGTCCATTTCAACGCAGGCGGACCAGCACCCCTCCTACAGAGCGGTGGGTCTCGTCTCGTTCGGCGCGTCAGGGGACGACGGTGAAAAGGATGACAGCCTTTCCATTGACGCTGCATCCGACGACTGGCCGGGCTCGGCCTTCGACCCCGCGCCGTCGACATTAGCGGACACGAGCACGGGCACCAGCATGGACTCAGAGATCGTCCGCATCCTGTCTAAAACGGTAAGAGAGTTCACTGAACGCTTCACTGAAGCTCGGAAGGATTCGCAGGCTATGCGTCACTTCCTGCCCAAGCGCTCCAGCTCGTCACAGAGCCGCCAGAGACTGCCTCAGCAGCAGCAGCGAGCCAGGGCGGCGCCTCCTGTCTCCAAAACGTGTAAAACATTACCCAGTCCCCTTACAGGTGGCTGGAAATGTCTGTACAGCAGTCAATGGGCCAGTCACAGAACTCGCTCACCTGCAATCAAACGCCGTTTTAACGGCAACACACAGAAATCTCATTTTCTGCCTGTGTCACTAAGGGGTCACGTGTCCACACTAAAGTGCGCATTCCCACATATCAATACTGTCCAAACAGTGCCGAATACTTCCCCAGCTCAGCTGGACGCTCCATAAATGTAGATCGTGTGCCTATTGTCATGTATGCACCACTACACACAAGCACTGTTCCCACAGTTATAAACACTTCCCCAGTAAAAGCGGGAAATACTATAAAAGTAGCGCACGTGCCGGCTGCCATGCATGCACCCCTAAACACAAACACTGTATGCATAGCCAAAAAACCCCCGCCGCAAGCGGAAGACTTTATGAAAGTGGCGCACGTGCCTACTACAGTATATGCACCCCCACCCATAAGCGCTGCCCATACAGTTTCAAACAGTTCTCTGTCTCATGCCGCAAACATCACAGATGTGAGGCGCGAGCCAAGAGACTCCCCGCTAAGAGCGGGAAGCTTTATGAATGTGGCGCGCGTGCCTATTACGATGTATGCACCCCCACCCGAAAACTCTGTCCATACAGTTTCAAGCATTTCTCCGACTCATGCTGCAAGCATTACGGAGATAGCGCGCGTGCCTGTACTCTCACACGCACCCCTGCACTCGGCACTCAACACGGCTGCTCAGCACGCACCTGCGCCTCTGAGAGCTGTAAACTCAGTGTTAGCACAAGGTAATTTGCTGGTGGGGCCCATACGCCCCCAGCCAGCATTCAGCCCATATCTGTGCGAGCAAAAGCCTGGGAAAAAATCCCCGACATGCCGAAATGGGTTTTGAACATAATAAAACACGGTTACTCACTTCAATTCGCTCGCAGACCACCCCGCTTTTCAGCGGTGGTCGAGACGAAAGTGAGGAAAGATGAGTCACATGTTCTACGCACCGATGTGCTCAAACTGATAGAGAAGGGCGCTATAGAAACTGTTCCTCCCTCTATGAGCGAGGCGGGTTTTTACAGCCGCTATTTTCTCGTCCCGAAAAAGGACGGTGGTCTCCGCCCCATCCTAGATCTCAGACATCTGAACAAAGCTTTAATGATTTCGTTCGTTCAGAATGTTAACAACCAAACATATCCTCGTGCAAGTTCGCCCGGGGATTGGTTTCTATCAGTGGATTTGAAAGACGCTTACTTTCACATTCCGATAACGCCTCATCACAGGCCTTTTCTGAGATTCGCTTTCGAGGGAAATTCATACCAGTACACAGTACTACCATTCGGCCTATCATTGGCCCCCTGTACATTCACTGAAATGTATGGACGCTGCACTTTCCCCTGAGACAGCGGGAGTGCGAATACTGAATTACCTCGACGATTGGCTAATCATAGCACAATCAGAGGGTCAGTTAACGACGCACAGATCTTGGATTATCAGCCATCTAGAATGCCTGGGTCTGAGAATAAATTTTGCAAAGAGCGTGCTATCCCCCAGCCAGAATATCTCTTTTCTGGGAATAGTGCTAGACTCAGTGCAGATGACAGCGCGCCTCTCATCAGAGCACGCGCTCTCTATTCGACGCCTTGCAACATCATTCAGAACGGGCGCGCGCACCCCCGTCAAACGATTTCAAAGAATGCTCGGTCTCATGGCCTCGGCATCAGCTGTACTCCAGCTAGGATTGTTGCACATGTGTCCTCATGTGTCAAGAGCCGTGTCCCCACTCACGCGTGGCGCTCGGGCCACTTTTTGATCAGAGCGAATCACGGCTGTATAAAAGCCCTGACGTCCTGGAAAGCCGTCAACTGGTATCAAACCGGCGTGAGTCTGGGCGTGAATACGCGGAGAAAAATGATCACGACAGATGCCTCCAAAATAGGATGGGGGGCCCTTTACGAGGCAGGCCTGTCTCCGGCTTTTGGTAAAACCCGGAAAAGCGCCTACATATAAACTGTCTGGAAATGAAAGCGGTCGCCTTGGCTCTCAGAGCCCTGCTTCCGTACCTGAAAAACGAACACGTCCTGGTCCGAACGGACAACATGACAGTAGTTTCGTATATATAAATCGCCAGGGTGGACTCAGGTCGAGCTCCCTGCACTCTATGGCCAGGGAGCTCATCTTATGGTCACAGCACCACCTGCGCTCGCTGAGAGCAGCGCATGTGCCAGGCGCCCTGAACCAGGGAGCGGACATGCTGTCCAGAGACAAGGTTCTCCCAGGAGAATGGTCTCTCCACCCCCTGATGGTTCAGTGGTTATGGCAAACCTTTGGCGAGGCAGAGGTCGACCTCTTCCCTCCAGGGAAAATGCGACTGCCCCTTTTCTTCTCAAAGAGCACGGACGCTTCGCCCAAGTCTGGCCGAGCCGCCCCTTGTATGCTTTTCCCCGATCGCGATGCTACCTCAGGTCATCAGTCGGATCAGGGAAGTGAAATGTGCAGTGCTCCTGGTAGCCCCACTCTGGAAAAACCAGACGTGGTTTCCAGAACTGATGCAGATGATGCAGTCTGCCCCATGGCCGATTCCGTTGAGGCTAGACCTCCTCAGGCAGGCCAACGGGATGATTCTTCATCCCCGCCCGATCTGTGGGCCCTCCATGCATGGCCCCTCAACGGGTTCCCGAGAACCTCCCCAGTGGAGTTTTGAGGACCATCACTGAGGCGCTGAGCGCCTCTACGAGGCTTTATATGCCCAAAAGTGGAAAGTGTTCAGTGACTGGTGTGATACCAAGAGCTTGAACCCCAAATCGTGCGAGATACCAAGTGTACTCGCTTTTTTGCAAGAGCTGCTGGAGGCGGGCTGCACACCCTCCACGCCAAAGTCTATGTGGCTGCCATAGCGGCGTCACACAATCCTGATAAAGGACATTCATTAGGAAAAACGACCTAATCATTCGCTTTCCTAAGAGGCTTAGGAGGATGAACCCTCCTCGCCCCTCGGTGCCGATCTGGGACCTGGCCACGGTCATGGACGCACTCAAGAGTGCCCCGTTCGAACCTCTCCGAACCGTGCACCTTAAACAGCTCTCACTCAAAACTGCGCTCTTGCTGGCGCTCGCCTCAGTCAAGAGAGTGGGTGACCTGCACACGCTGTCATCAAGCGCTGCTTGCCTGGAATTTGGACCTAACGACTGCAGAGTTGTCCTTAGGCCGAAGCACGGGTATATTCCTAAAGTGCTCTCCACACCCTTCAGAGTACAGGTGATATCTCTGGCAGCGCTATCGTCCCCAGCAGACGAAAGCGACGCTAATTTACTCTGCCCGGTCAGGGCGCTCAGAGTATATTTGGAACGTTCTGCCCTGTTCAGACAGATGGAACAATTATTTGTATTCTTTGGCGGCCGCACTAAAGGTCTCGCAGTCTCAAAGCAAAGAATATCGCGCTGGATAGTGGATGCTATAGCGCTGGCTTATGAAGCCAAGGGCCTTCAATGCCCCTTAGGCGTCAGAGCTCACTCTACGAGGAGCATGGCCTCCTCGTGGGCGTGGTCGAGTGGGATACCCATTGAAGATATTTGTGCGGCGGCAGGCTGGGCCTCACCTTCGACATTTATCAGGTTTTATAACCTACAGGTACCCTCATTGCATTCCAACATTCTATCAGCCTGACTATAGAATGGACTGGAGTATGTATATGCTGAGCATTATCTCCTCCCTTATAGGTCCATCTCTGACTGACTTAAAGGATTTTTTTATGCATATCAGTACATAAAAAACTCAGTACATAAGATATGTGCTTGTGTTTGTACTATGAGCACCCCACCATGGACCACCTTGGAAGGCGCTTTATACTATCCCATTATGTAGCTCGCCGTTGGCCGGCTTGTTGGATAATCACTTTGCTTTAAGGCTCAGGCATCCGCCTCTGGCTTTATAGAGCGAAGTCAGCACGCACGGCGTTTTGCATGGTGTTCCCATAGCGTAAGCTACTTACGCAATAGGAGAGACCTCTTGAGAGGGAACGACTCGGTTACTAACGTAACCTCGGTTCCCTGAGAGGAGGGAACGAGTATTGCGTAAGCTGCCGTGCTTGTGCTTGGTCAGTTCGCTTCAGTCGATTGAACCTAAAGAACTCTCATGACGGGGTGCCTAATATATAGCCTTAGCCATGCTAATCTTGGCTGGCACTGAGCGCGTGGGCGCGAAGCGCGCGCTCATATGTCGCGCGTTCAGAGTTGCCCCGTCATTGGTTCGAGCAAGTTGCCGCAGCACAGCCAATGACCGAGCTGCCTCGCTCATTGCTGTCTGCTGCGCAGCTGCAATGCGTTTTACATAAAGACTTCAATATTTCTCGAGAAACGGAGTTTTCCCATAGCGTAAGCTACTTACGCAATACTCGTTCCCTCCTCTCAAGGAACCGAGGTTACGTTAGTAACCGAGTCGTTATATCCGTCAACCATTGGTAACAAAACCCGGGAGACCTCTGGGCCGTCATTTTTACCACCGTGTCCGATATTAAAATCAGTGCAAAACACTTTTCAAAAGGCGTGGCCATTGTCGATATTTCTTCGATATATGAAATTAAATTCTTCCGTCCAGCTGTTGTTATATTTACAGGTATAATTTGTATTTTTCGCCGGAGCACTACCTAACCGTACGTTCACACCAGAAGCGGCGAGAGCGTCAAACATTAGTTCCGAAGATAAAATGGAGGCGAAACTAATTATTGCCGTGGCGGGTTTCCCAGTAATATATGATCTGTCCCTGTTTGCTTACAGGGATATAAAACAAATGTATTTCATTTTGATAACAAACAATCGATCGATTTCTTATTTTCACATTTTAAAGAGTTCATGAGGATATATACGCTACTTGTGATAGGTAGGCAAAAAGTAAATGGTCGACATGTCTGGATGTTTAAATTGCGGCCCCTTTAAATATAGTTCACAAAACAAAGAATTCTGAACAAACGTTGCCGCCTATTTCAACTACGTCAGAGCGTCCACGAGCGTCCTCGAGCGTTGAAGGCAGGGCAGCCAGAGCGAATTTTGACGCTCTCGCCGCTTCTGGTGTGAACGCACGGAGACACTGGCTGTCATTGAAAATGAATGACTTCCGGTCGATTTGACGCTCTCGCCGCCTCTGGTGTGAACGCACGGTAAGTCTTCTCCTCATCTACCTGAGATGCTTGATTCAACTTCCCGCATCTACTACCTGCGCAGATATCAACAGCGCAACTGGGTTGTAGGTTGCCAGGTTGAGGTCACGAATGGTTTGAAATGTGTTTCATACAAGATCTGGCAACTGGACTAACTTGGAATAATATATTGATGGGATTATTCATATAAGGACGTTTGGGCCACACAAATTACAGGAGTTTCCCCGGAGAAATAACAAAACGGGAGGGGGGCGGGAGATGGGTGTGAAATATGGGAGGCATATAACACAGTTCTTGATGTGTTTGTTTGTGTTAGTGCCTCTGAAGAGCATCTCAGTGGATGTGCAAGTTCAGGGGCATGTTGTCACAGTCACGTCCACTCTGCAGTATGTGAATGAGGAAGAGCGCCACCTGGAGGCCTTGTTCGTCTTCCCTCTGCCAGCTGATGCTGCTGTCTGCCACTTCAGTGCCAAGATCGGAGAGCAGGAGATTGTGGCAGAGGTGCAAGAGAGGCAGAGTGTGAGTCCCAGTTCATTAAACTGTATTGATATCACAGTCCCCTTATAACATAAATGAATATGCTATCAGTCACAAGTTTGTCTTTCTCTCGTAGGCGAGAGATCAGTATGATGATGCTGTGAGCTCGGGTCAGCAGGCGTTTCTGTTGGAAGAGAGCGCAGAGAGTTCTGATGTGTTCAGACTGTGTGTTGGGTGTCTGTCACCGGGTCAGAACGCTGCCATCACCATCATCTACGTCACCGAGCTCGCTGTTCAGGCCGATCATGCCTTGCGCTTCTGTCTGCCTGCTGTACTCAACCCCCGATACACACCAGCAGGTACTACAGTTCTTCATACACACTTTCTCACTAGAGTGAATGGCATCTTTATAACATTCTCTGTGTGAGTGTTTCAGGTTCAGGTGGTGGAATAGTTTCCGAGATTTCATCAGTATGTGGATCTGTTCCCTACTCTCTGACTCTCAGTGTTCATGTGAGCTCTCCAAACCCCATCTCCAAACTCGAGTCCAACTGCACTCTGGATCCTCTAGTGTTCCTCAACTCTGAACACACTCACGCAACGGTACTATGTGTGTTATTATGCTTGTACAGAAGAGTTTTTATACATGTGGTTTTATGGAGAGATAGCATTGTTTTAAATGCTTTATATTTTTGTAGGTGAATCTGAGTCCCGGTCACATGTTTGATAAGGACGTTGAGCTGTTTCTGTACTATCAGAATACCCATCAGCCCACTGCCATAGTGGAGGCAGGAGTGGCCACTGACCAGCCAGGTAAGACCTGAAGTTCACCTGAATTATGAGCTCCGATATGTAAGAGCCATTTTGCCCAACACATTGACAGCAGTTTAGTGTTTGGCAAATATAATTAAGCTCTCTCTCTCTCTTTCTCTCTTTGAGGTTCTTTGATGGGGGATCCAGTAGTCATGATCAGTTTGTACCCAGAGTTCCCCGAGGAAGTGATGTCATCATTGGGATCTCAAGGCGAGTTTGTTTTCGTGGTTGACAGATCAGGTAGTATGGATGACATGATGCATCATGGGAAAGGAGCACAGAGTCGCATAGAAGGTGCAAAGGTAATTCAAAATCCTGCAATATATAAATACATTCAGATGAGACACATTCAAATGTCTGTGTATATCTCTTTATAGGACACTCTACTCTTATTGTTGAAGAGTCTACCAATGGGATGCTACTTCAATATCTATGGATTTGGCTCTCATTTCGAGTCGTTATTCCCGTTAGTAACCAGATCTTTAATAATCTTTTTTTTTTGCATTGTGTGTGAGGAAAGGAGCTCATTGGTGTGTGTGTGATTGCAGTAAGAGTGTTCTGTACAATCAGGACACAATGGATGAGGCTCTGAAGAGAGTGAAGAAAATGCAAGCAGACATGGTCGGCACTGAGATTTTACAACCGCTAAAACACATCTACAATCAGCCCTGTTACCCCGATCACCCCAGACAGGTACAACACCTCAAAATGCACCTTACTCTTTCAGGAAATTTTGTATTCTACATAGAGGACTTTTCAGAATGTTTCTGGCTTTACACAATTTTCGGAAATGTTTTGATCAGTAGTTCTCAGTTGGTTTTACTTCAGAAGCCAAGTGGTGACCTATCAATGTACCAAAAATGTTTGTTGTACAAAAGTAGACAAAAATGTCCTGAAAATCAAACATTGAAATGTATTAATATTATCATCAACTGTATAGGCCCAATAATATGCAAACATTTTAACATGACATAGGCTGAATGAAAAGACGGACAATTTTGGTTTATAAATGTTTCTTGAATTTCCCTTCTCTGCAGAAAACACATGGTTTTTCCTCACGGCGAGTTAATCCATATTTAATGTAGAGTCGTATTTTCTTTGACCTTTTCTAGTTTTGTAGTTTTGTTTCTACCTATTGGCAGATACATTTGAGCTGAAGTACTGTAGATTGGGCAACCATCAACAAAAGACATGGGAAGCATTCTCTCCTCCCTTTAATTTAATATTCTTAATATGCACGATTATACAGTATGGTTAGTTGCATTTTATTATTAAAATGTAACTGCCACCCATTTTGGGTCGTGACCTATCAGTTGTAAAATCTTACAGTTCATACAAAATCCTTTTGTTTAAACATTGGCCAACAACATCTGCTCAGTTTACTAATTTAAATCTTGACTTGTGTTAAACATAAATAACTAATATTGGCATTTATATTCATGTTATTTAGCCAAACGGTAACCCCAGTGAGCCTGGTTCCCCCCAAGGTTATTTTTCTCCATTAACATCTCATGGAGTTTGGCTTGCACAGTGGGGGCCTTAAGACAAATCATTTAGGAAGGCATTATCTACAATCACATTATAAAATTAAACTACACAATAAGGACTTTAAGACATTACAGACATTACAAGCTGCTATGAAACATTGTGTGTTGTGAAAAGCGCAATATAAATAAAAATTGACTTGAGAATCTGATTTTGATGTTTGACTACAATCTCCAAGACTTTTTCTCCTTTTACAGCTGTTTATCTTCACTGATGGAGAGGTTTTTAACACTAAAGAGGTGCTGGACCTGGTGAAAAGTCATACTCACTCTCACAGGTGGCTGTCTCTCATGGCTTTATAATTCACAAGTTAGCTTAAGGCTCTTTTTACCCTGTTCTAATGTAAGAATCTGATTCATGGCAAGTGATGCCAATTATTAGCCAATGCAATAAACTGCTGTGATTGAGTACCTGAGCTATTGTTGTGTCTTCAGGTGTTTCTCATTCGGGATTGGTGAGGGTGCAAGTACCACCCTCATTACAGGAATGGCCAGAGAGGGATCTGGTCACGCCCAGTTCATCACAGGCTCTGACCGCATGCAGCCCAAAGTAAGACTACAGATCAACGGGTTTATCTGGAAAGAAAGCAGATACATATAGAATTGAATAATATCTAAATGTAAAGGTTTTGAATATGTATCTCAATTTTTTCTCTCTCTTTCAAATGTATCAGGTGATGCAGTCCCTCAAGCTTGCATTGCAGCCTGCAGTAGTCAATATCTCTGTGAAGTGGACTGTGCAGGACGGCATTACTGTTGAGACACTATCCCAACCAATCAATGTAATCTTCCATGGTCAAAGGACACTAATATATGCCCATCTTAAAGGAGAGGTAAGAGCTTTTAGCATGTTTTGCTTTAAAAAGATTTGCAGACCAATGTCTCTCATTAGTATAGATTGTAAAATCCTCACATCTTCAAGTTATGGTTCCTTTTCCTGCTCTTATAGAGTTCAGGAAGTTCTGAAGGAACAGTGACTGTGACATACAGCCTGAAAGATCAACCAGTGACAAACCAGCTCCACTTCTGCCTGAAACCAACTGAAGACACTGGGTAAAACACATGAACGTGGTAACCATGTTCTCCAACACTGATTATAACTCCTCAAAACTATAACAATTGTTAAAATGATCTGTTATATATTTAAATTTAGGGATTTGCAGATCCTTCTATCCAAAGCAACTTACAGTGAATTCTGGGTAAACGTTTTACCATTACATGTATTCCCTTTTAATTTAACCCATGGTTTATGTGCCAAATTGGAATATCGCTAAAAACAAGTGGTGAATAAAGCAGTGTTTCCTTCCCATGTGTTTAAGAAAACAAAATCATCACTTCTGTGGAAATTGGCATTAAATAGAAATGAAAATTGAAGTTCAATCCACATTGGCTCTTTTATTAAATATAATTAATAACTTGTGGTTTAGAGTGACAAAACACTCTGATGAACCTCATGTTTGCTAGCGTTTAGCGGCACATGCCTCATGTCTGGGAGCGAAAGCATGCCAGACAGTTCTGGGAGTTTAAAGGAGCCAATCATTTTTATGACAGGCTTCGTTCATTTCATAATAACCAGAGCAGCATTTCAGATGCTATATGATGATATTGATGATATTTTCGGGGCAAATTATGAATTCACGTGGCTATTTTGATGCGCATATATATTCCTGTATGAATTGTATAGGGATATATTTGGTAAATGTGCTTTCATAACAAGTTTATTCACCTCAAACAAGCTTATACGTTTTTTTATGAGCATTTTGACAATTTTATTCACATCTTGGTGTTTCCATCCAGCATTTCTTATGTGGTATCCCAAATGTATATAAAAATGAATGGCTTATGCTACTGTAGGTTGGCAGTCCACCGTCTGGCGGCTCGGGCCCTCATTCAATCGCTGGAGCAGCAGGAGAGGGCAGGTGGTGCAGGAATGGAGGATATCAAGAGCAGGATGGTGGAGCTCAGTGTTCAGGCAGGAGTGAGCTGTGTTCATACAGCCTTCATTGCCATTAACAAAGACAGCAGACAGACTGTGAAAGGACCCCTGCTGCAGAGGAGAGTGCCAACAGCAGGTTAGTACTCTGTGTGTGGATGTAGATGTGTGATTTTAAAAGGATTATTATCATTCTTTTGCGCTTTAGTTAATGTATTTTTTGGGCTTTATGTATTTTCTTATTTTTTTTTAACATTTTATCATCATGAAGTAACACATTGATATAGTGAGTGATGTATTCAGTTATTAAATCAAAGCTCCCCCTTTAAAATCCGAGGAGAGGAGACTACCAGGTGTAAATGGCGATACGTTTTGCCTGACCACTTGTGATCAGATCACCAGACATGCATCCTAATACCAGGTCTAAACAGAGCATCGACTGGACTATTAATACACAGAACATTTAAACTCAGTCAAAAAAGAAGCATCCTCTCACTTTCAACTGTATATAAAATATTTACATGTGTAAATATTTGTAAGAACATTAAAAAGATTAAACAATTAAGACATAAACTGAACATGAACGATAAACGTGAGTCTGACCATCACCCCTGGTGAGGGAAAACCACGACTCGTCAGTGAAGAGCACTTTTTGTCAGTCCTGTCTGGTCCAGTGAAGGTGGGTTTGTGCCCATAGGTGACATTGTTTGCCGGTGATGTCTGGTAAGGACCTGCCTTCCAACAGGCCTACAAGTCCTCAATCCATCCTCTCTTTTAGCCTATCGCACGGTCACGCAGACGAGCAGGGACCCTGGGCATCTTTCTTTTGGTGTTTTTCAGAGTCAGTAGTAAGGTCTATGTGACCTTAATTGCCTACCGTCTGTAAGGACCGTTCCACAGCTGTCTATGTTTATGGTTCATTGAACAAGCATGGAAAACATTGTTTGAACACATTACCATAAAGATCTGTAAAGTTATTTGGATTTTTACCAAATTATCTTTAAAATACAGTGTCCTGAAAAAGGGACGTTTCTTTTTTTTGCTGAGTTTATAAGAAAGGCCTTAGCCGGCCCATTAAATGGGGTGACTGAGAAGAGGTTATTGTCCAAATTTGTGGGTATTTTGGACAACTCCGCACACCCACTACATGATACTATAATGAGCTATAAGAGCACCTTTAGCAAGAGATTTACTCCGGTGTACCACTGAAAGACATCTATCTTCTTCTATTAGATGTGTCTGGTGTTTATTGCTACCAGGGACCATATCAAGCCAGTTTGGATAATGGTAAGATAAATAATATTCACACTCTTTTTCCAATGTCTTTTCAATGTATTTTTGCCAGTAGGTGTTTGAAAGATGTGCTACTGTCCATTTGATGTGTTCACCTCAGAGAAAGTTCCCCCCAAAATGAAAAGTTTGTCATTATTTCCTCACCCTTGTGTCATATCAAACCTGTATGACTTTCTTTCTTCTGTATAACACAAAAGGAGTTATTATTAGGGGAATGGTCAAATGTTCAAATGGTGACCAGTGGCTGTCAAGAAAGATTTTCATGGCTAGATTTTCAGTGCCGATGTACATTTTGGTATGTTCCTCCTTGCACAAGGCAATCATACTGCTTTGTAAGACTTGAAATGTTGCACACGAGTCATATGAAGCACTTTTATGATACCTTTAAGGTTTTATTTTGTGCTTTTGGAGCTTGACAGCCTCGTTCTCCATCCACATTCATTGTATGAAAGAGAGTAGCTCGGACATTCTGCTAAACCTCTTTTGTGATCAACAGAAGACAGAAAGTCATATAGGTTTGGAACAACATGAGGGTGAGAATATGGTGACAGAATTAAGAATTTTGTGTGAACAAGATCTTTAAAATGATTATTTCAAATGATAATTTAAATGATTTATAATGGAAATAAATTAAATATTTAATTAAAATAATGTATACAATTATGAATTAATTATAAAATTATTATTATATATCATTTTAAATAATAATATAATTAAATTACATATATTATTACATAAAAAATACATATGTTATGTATTTACATAATTCATCATTTAAAATTATGATTTTTAATTCATATTTTAAAATGACTTTTTCTGGTAAATTCACCTCTTTTAAATTTTATTTTTTTTAGATCTACTTCTAAAATCATCGTTAAGCGGTAAGACAAACTGTATTTGCTTTACAGAGCTATTTTTCAATATGTGTGATCTGTTTTCATGAGTTCGCTGGGGACTGTATAAAAATATTTATATTACCAGTTAATGTTTGGACAGACTGAATTTATGTTTCTTGTGATCTTATTAAAGGTTTGCACTGAAGACTAATGATTAAATGCTTGAAATTGTGCCTAGTAATGGATTGTTTTGCTGTTAATACATTTTATTTAAAGCTGCACTATGTAACTTTGTGCTCTCTAGCGCCATCTGTGGTCAACATTTTAAATTGCAAGGAAGAACACTTTACGTCAGTCGTGTTTTGGCACTGCTCTTCTGGTGGATGAATGTCATGATTTGAGCATCCCTGCACATTGTCTGTGTGTGATCATGACTAGAACCGGAGTCATAATGTGCTATTCTCATGTTGATATTATGTTATACAATTAAACATTTAAAACTAAAATATTACTGGGTTTGATGAAGATAAAACAGTCTTATTTACATATTTAGAATTAGTGAATTTTACATTTATAATACATTTCTGAAACTACCAGACAGCTCAAAATACAAATCATTTGTATAGGCGTACCATAGTGAATTGGGGTAAGGTAAAGACATTGTTTTGAACACTGATTGTTTATGTACTCAATCAATAATGGCAATTTGTTCATTTTTACCCCCAAGAGACATATTTATTAACATATATATAAATATGTATTTATGTGTGTGTGTGTGTATTTAGGGATGTTTTCTTCCCGACGCAGTGGAAGTAAGAGAAACACACAACACTTACAGTTTTTCTTATTTGTTATATATATATATATATATATATATATATATATATATATATATATATGTATATATATATCACTTTTGTTTTTCCTCTATGTGTAGGTTTTGCCAGGTGTAAATCCTATGTAAACGCAAAGTTTGTAGGAGCCTGTGCAGGAATCATTGGTTTTAAGAAGTCATTGAAATGTAAGTTAAGCAAACACACATGTAGACCATGAATCACTAAAGGCCCTTTCACATGGCTTGCATCAGGGCATCAACACACGCCAACACAAAATTCATGTGCCACTTTGACTTCCATATGAAAAGTGTTGCTAAGGCTAGTAAATTGATAACCAAAAACAGAGGTTGCATATAAATAAATAATTCAGGTCCAGTTTTTCCAGTACAGTTATTAAAGCTTGATATTCAAATCTTGTGCAGATAATGTAAAGGGCCAGATAGGGTCAAGGGCCCAGCAGTGGCATCTTGGCGGTGGGGCTTGAACCCCTGACCTTCTGGTCAGTAACCCATAGCCTCAACAGCTGAGCCACCACTGTCCCATTCCCAAGCCACATTTGCTAAATTCGCCTAGATGAAATGATGTGCATGCAACGTGAAAAGAATGGCTCCTGGGGGCCTGGGTAGCTCAGTGGTAAAGATGCTGGCTATCACCCCTGGAGTTCGCTAATTCGAATCCCAGGGTGTGCTGAGTGACTCCAGCCAGGTCTCCTAAGCAACCAAAGTAGACTGGTTGCTAGGGAGGGTACAGTCACATGGGGTAACCTCCTCGTGGTGGCTATAATGTGGTTCGTTCTCGGTGGGGTGCGTGGTGAGTTGAGCGTGGATGCCGCGGTGGATGTTGTGAAGCCTCCACACATGCTATGTCTCCACGGTAACACGCTCAAGATGTGAGGATTGATGGACTCAGACGTGGAGGCAACTGGGATGCCTCCGCCACCCGGATTGAGGCGAGTCACTACGCCACCACGAGGACTTAAAAGCACATTGGGAATTGGACATTCAAAATTGGGAAAAAAGGGGAAGAAATCCCCCCCATAAAAGAATGGCCCCTTAAATCTGTCTCTGTCTGTCTGTCTGGGCACACATAAATGTCTAGCTTGTTTGTGTGTACACAGTAGTGTGTTTCTGAGGGGACTTTAAAATAATGAACATGAAAAAAGAATGATTTTCCATTTAAGTGGGATATTATTGCTTATTCTTAATAGCCAACAAGGGTTTTCCTGTTCAAGAACAGAAGAGTGGAATTCCGCAAAGTAAGACAATCAATATACAGTCTCACTAAAGTATCTAAATTAAACAAATGCCAAAACTCCAAAACTCACTATTGCTGTCGTCATTTGCAGAGGTCACGGCTTTATTTAGCAGTCGTTATGAAACTTCAGCTGTGCTGTCTGGTCAGGAAATCTCTCAAGGCAAACAAGAGGGTATACACGTAATCACCTAATAATTTCAGATTGTAAATAAATATTAAAATATAATTTCAAACTTCAACTGAATAGTATAAACAACATGAAATAACGTGTGTGTGTGTGTGTTCAGTCGATGTTGAGCTCCAGAAGGACTCTTTGCTCCAGCTGGTTTCTCTCCAGAAGGCGTCAGGCTGCTGGGATCTGACCCCCACACTGGCTCATGTGTTTGGTAAGACAGAGGATGAGCTGACCAATCAGAAACCAGCAGAGGTGAGATATTCGAAATAAACATATGAATGATTGCGCACATTGTCCAATGCCAAACACATGTGGGTGATGTGTGGTTTTGTGTTACAGGTGAATCAGTCCGTTTGGGCCACTCTTCTGGCTCTCATCTGGTTATACGGCTGTAAAATAAAGGATCAGGTTGAGTGGCAGTTTGTGGCCATGAAGGCGGCATCATGGATCCGCTCTCAGAAAGGTGAGATCTCCATTCCAGACAACATTCGTGAGATGTTTGACCACATATTTTCCTACAGTGTGTACAGTTATTACTTTACATGTGTTCCAGTGGGCAGTGTGTCTCAGTGTGTGTGTGTTGCTAATGTGTTGCTGGGATGTCAGGTGACAGAAGAGACTCTTGGAATCTGAAGACTTCAGTGCGACTCCACATCATGTTCTTTCGTTATATATATATATATATATATATAATTTTTTGTCAGTATTATATTCATACAAATGACTACTATATTACGTTGATTTTCTGCACTACAATGGGGAATAATCTGAATGATCAGTATCTCATATATGTGTACCTACACGCTGGCGGCCAAAAGTTTGCCGTAATGTTCAGATTTTGCTGTTTCGGAAGGAAATTGGTACTTTAATTCACCAAAGTGTCATTCAGCTGATCACAATGTATAGTCAGGACATTACTGATGTATAAAACAGGACCATCAGTATTTGAGAAAAGTCATTTTTGATCAAATCTAGACAGCAGCATCACTCCAACACCTTATCCTCGAGTAATCATGATAAATTGATCATTTGGTTCTAGAAAAACACTTGCCATTATATCAAACACAGCTGAAAACTATTTGCATCATTAAATGAAGCTTAACATTGTTTTTGTGTTTGTTTTTGAGTCACAGTATGCAATAGACTGGCATGTCTTAAGGTCAATATTAGGTCAAAAATGGCAAAAAGAAACAGATTTATCTAGAAAATCTTGATATTTGAAAAAAAAAATATATAATAATAATATATATATATATATATATATATATATATATATATATATATATATATATATATATATATATATTGTTCTATTATTTTCTAATTGTCTAGAAAATATTTTGAAAAACTTTTTATATGTTTACATGTTCCACTTACTAGCTCTGTTGGTGGCGCTCATAAATAAAAGATGAATGTGTTATTCACACGATCAACCGGTAGATGGCAGCAATCCTAGAGCGGGCGCCGGAAACTTCTCCCCGCGAAGAAACAAACATAAACACATGCGCATGTCCATTGAGAAGACAGGTTGACATTAGAAGTTATTAGTTTATTCCATCAGTGTGACAGAAATTAAAGTGTTAAAATGTCGTCAGGATGCGCACTGATCTTCGATGAGGAGATGAGCCGTTATAAACTCCTCTGGAAAGAGTAAGTTATCGTTGAATTAGTAATATATATATTAATGGATATACACAAGTCATTCATTGTCGATATACAAGTTAATTGGTATTAGCATCAATAATTAAGTTTTCAGCTTAATTTCTGAAATATTTGTTTGAAATTAACATAGACACTAATCAAAACCTAGTAATTCACAGTTGCTTGTTGTAACTCAATTATTGATTTCAAGAATGGAGATTTTCACGAGTAACAATGAAATCATTTATATATTTTTTTTACTAATAAGTTTATAGCTGTGAATGCAACCCCTTAGAAATTAATTTATTGCTGATTTCTGTTCTTGCGGTTTGTACAAATGTCATTGATAAATTGCTGTATTATAACACTAATTATGCTAATCAGTAAGAATTTCTTTGCTAATATAAAGAATTATGATTTTAACTGATAACTAATGGCGTATGTTTGCTGAATATCAACTCCCACGAGCATGTCAAATACTCAATCAGTTTCTTTTTATTTTGTCCAGTCCAGTTTGTGAAATTGAGGTGCCCGAGCGGTTGATCATGTCTTATGATGCGCTCAGGACGTTCGGCACGGCGCAGAGGTGCAGACAGGTGCCAGTCCGCCAGGCCACCGAGCAGGAGATTTTACTTGCACACAGGTTGCTTTGTTTTTCATTGAAAGATTTCCCATGAGGATTTCAGTTCTAAACATTCTGCTTTTTATGTTGCACATGTGAAAGTAAAAAATATAGGTTTGAAACATCATGAGGGTGATTAAATGATGACAGAATTTTCATTTTTGTTACACTATCCCTTTAATTGAGTCATTTCCAGGATTATCACTCCATTTAGTTCTAATGTCTTCAATGTTATTTGTTGTCTATGTAGTGAGGAATATCTGGAGGCCGTGAAACAAACTCCAAAAATGACTGAGGAACAGCTGATGGAGTTTTCAAAGAAGTACAACGACGTCTATTTCCACCAAGTGAGTCCAGCTTTACAGATCCTTCAGGCTTGTTGGGTGTAGAAGTTGAGAATTTTGTCTTTGGAATACATAAAGTTATTTATAGCAGAATTTCAAAGTTAACCTTTTCCATACAATGAAAGATATAAAATTTCAGTCTGAAGCTATTGTATGGCTTCAGAAGACTTGGAATATAGCTTTTTGGAGACCTAGTCCCCATTCACTTTCATTGTATGATATCGAACAACGCAGACATTCTACTAAATGTTTATTTTTATTTTTTTTCTGTCATGTGACTGCAGAACATCTATCACTGTGCTCAGTTAGCCGTGGGGGCCACGCTGCAGCTGGTGGACAGCGTCATGAAGAGAGAAGTTAGAAACGGCATGGCGCTGGTTAGGTACGACAGTCCTTGCATGGCAATTTGCTGTACCATCCTAAAAAAATGTACAGGTGTTTGCACTAGCTTGAGCTTAAGCATTCAAATGTAAGATTGTTATCATATTATATTGGTGATTTGACATGTTATTGAAATATAAGTTGAGCAAGAATGTGTTTTTAAATTTCCAAATCGTAGGATGGGAGGGGAAGAGTCATTTATATTCATGAGGAAAGCAATACCTGATTGGAGGACTCATTAATATTCATCTTATATTAACTCTTATTTGCTTGTCCGGGACAATCAATCAGCAGCCTGATTAAAATGTCAATAACAATTCGCACCCATCACAGCATTGGGGGGTATGTGTGGCCCCTGACTCCCCCAATTCTACGCCTGTGTGTGTGTGTGTGTGTGTGTGTGTGTGTGTGTGTATATATAACACATAAACCTCCTTGCCTCAGTCAGGGCATTGAAAATGGGTCATGGATGGGTCACAGCATGACAATGACCCAAAACACACGGCCAAGGTAACAATAGAGTGGCTCAAGAAGAAGCACATTAAGGTCCTGGAGTGGCCTAGCCAGTCTCCAGACCTTAATCCCATAGAAAATCTGTGGAGGGAGCTGAAGATTTGAGTTGCCAAATGTCAGCCTTGAAACCTTAATGACATGTGTGCAAACCTGGTGGCCAGTACAAGAAACGTCTGACCTCTGTGATTGCCAACAAGGGTTTTGCCACCAAGTCATGTTTTGCAGAGGGGTCGAATACTTATTTCCCTCATTAAAATGCTATTTAATTTATAACATTTTTGACATGCGTTTCTGTGGATTTGTTTGTTGTTATTGTGTCTCTCACTGTTCAAATTAACCATCCATCCATCCATCCATCCATCCATCCATCTTCAACCGCTTATCCGAAGTCGGGTTCAAATTAACCTACCATTAAAATTATAGACTGATCATTTGTTTGTCAGTGGGCAGCAGGGGATCAAATACTTTTTCCCTCACTTTCGTGATTCAAAGCGATATCGCACGTCTTCAGGTGGCTTTGAATAAAATGCACAAGTCATATGAACTACTTTAATGGTGTTTTTATGGTTCTTTTATATCATTTTTTTAGCTTGACAGTAACGAACATGACTAACACACAGTATCGGATTTGGATCGGGCTCGTCGGACGGATACCCGATCCATCTAAAAGATTAAATATCGGAGCCAATACCGATCCAGGTATCAGATCAGCGCATCCCTAAAAAGGAGTATCATGTTTTCAGCTGTCTTTGAGCACAAAGCGTGCCTGTGGAACACTGAGCTGCCTGCTCGTTGGTTTAACAAGGCATGTTGCCTGCACAGCTGGAGTCGCGCTGACTGCCCCCTACTGAATCAAGGTGGTACATCAACCTTGAATTTCTCCGAGTTTCATATAATTAATCGCACTAAATTAACGCATTTAATCGACAGTGCTAGTGATTAAAATTACGTTTTCGCTGTCATTACCAACAAAGGTGCACGTGAATCCATTTTGGTGTATTGCCATAAAAACAAATAATTTGAGTCGGAGCATGTGAACAGGTCCGACTTGTCATCTCTTAATTACAGTAATTCCAACATGACTTTGGTTTTAGTTGTAGTAATTCACTATTGTTTATTTCCTTCTATTCTCTCCTAGGCCTCCCGGACACCACAGTCAGCGTTCTGCTGCAAACGGTTTCTGCGTGTTCAATAACGTGGCCATTGCAGCACTTTATGCTCAGAAAAACTACAGCGTAAACAGGTGTTGATGTGCTGTACAGTTGTGCAATGGATTCAGATTTGCACTTGTAATAAGAACATTTTGTTGCATACGACGGCCCCACTTTGTATTAGATGCCTTTAACTTCTATGTACTAACATTAAAATATATACAATACAATGTAATTACAGTGTAAATACATTATGTTCTGCAAAATTCTCACAAAATTCACATTTGCTGCTACTGAGATTGAGGTACGAGGTTGGGTTAGGGTTAAGCATAAGGTTAAAAGTGTAACTACAGATATAAATAAATTCAGGTACTTTAAATGCAAGTACGATGCAACAACACGTGTACACATTAGGTGCATTTAATCAAACGCTTATGTAGATAGTAGTTAAAGATGGCTAATCTAAAGTGGGTCCCGTAAGATTTGGTTTACATCAATTTTGATCTTTTCCAGGATTTTGATAGTGGACTGGGATGTCCACCATGGACAGGGTGTCCAGTACTGCTTTGAGGAAGACCCAAGGTTAGACTGTCTTTTCTTCCGATGGACAGGACAATATGATAATATCGTTATATCATTTACATGACTGTCTTTTTTTTCTTAGTGTGCTTTATTTTTCTTGGCATCGATATGAGCATCAGACCTTTTGGCCCAATCTCCCAGAGTCAGACTACACCAGCATCGGGAAAGGCAAAGGATCCGGATTCAACATTAACCTCCCCTGGAACAAGGCAAATGAAAACACATTTCAAAACACACACCATTGAATCAACAAACAGAAATATGACAAGTTTCCAAACAAGTTTCCAAAAGCTTCCCCTCATTTTCCACTGGTTGGACAAATAGATAGTCCCGCCCATAAATCACACCATTGGTCGAGCCCATGTTGCTTAATTATGGTTTTTATCCACATTAAAGGAATAGTTCACCCAGAAATGTTTTTTATTCATTATTTGCTCACCCTCATGCCATCCCAGATGTGTCTGACTTTCTTTCATCTGCTGAACGCAAACAAATATCTACATATTTGTCTTGGCACATGTTTTACAACGGATGCCCTTCCTGACACAACCCCGTGGCTGGGGGACTCTCACTCACACACATATAGGGCAATTTAGAATCTCCAATTCACTTAACCTGCATGTTTTGGGCTTATGGGGGAAACCAGAGCACCCGGAGGAGACCCATGCAAACATGGTGAGAACATGCAAACGTTCTCACCAATGAAATGCAGCCGTTTTTGCATATCCCAACTAAGCTGGGGTCAGAGCGCAGTGTCAGCCATGAAACGGCGCCCCTGGAGCAGATAATAATAATAATAATAATAATAATAATAATACATTTTATTTATAATGCACTTTAAATTTCAACTAAATCTCAAAGTGCAGTAACAAAGAATTTAAACAATCATAAATATCACAAAATCAATAAATAGCAATAAAACACCACAAAGATAAAATAAAAATCATTAAAGTTAAAAGGCCTTTTGAAATAAAAATGTCTTTAGGCCCGATGGGGTCAAGGGCCTTGCTCAAGGGCCCAACAGTGGTATCTTGACGGCGTTGGGGCTTAAACCCCTGACCTTTCGGTCAGTAACCCAGAGCCTTAACCACTGAGCCACCACTGGCCCTATATGGCCCCTAAATGATCGTAGAATGGTTAATGCAGTGACACAGAGGATGAGACGCACTTATTTCTGTGGAGGGATAAAATGATTAAACAAAATTATGAGCATTAAAATAATGTATGAAAGTGAAGAAATTAAGACAGAAATATTTTACTATTGCATAATATAAAATAAAATAATATTAGATAATATAAATATAATACAAATATATATATTTTAATTATATTTATTTTTACAAAAAATTTAATATTTATTTTTAAATGAGTTCCAAAAACAACAGTGTATATGTCAAATAAATTGACCAAAACTAAAGTTGACCAAAAAAGAGAACATATTTTTATATTTAAAACCTTATTTTACACATTATCGTATAGTTTTAAAGCCTTAAAAGGAAAACATAAATCCCTATTTTATTATTTGATTTATATATTTGAAGTTGAATATGTAAAAATGACCTCTTGAGGTGTATGAAGCACACATGCACCTTTAGAAATATGACAGTTTACATGACAATATATCATGCAAGCCCTAAAATGGACAATTAATCATCATGATCGCAATTATTTGTCAGTCAAATTTCATATTCATGACAGCCCTAAATCTGGATGAGAAACAAATCAATATGTAAGTCCTTTTTGCTCTAAATCTCCACTTTCACTTTCACTTCCACATTCTTCTTTTGCTGTTTTTGTCAATTCACATTCTTCGTACATATCGCCACCTACTGGGCAGGGAGGAGAAATGATGAGAGAATTTTCATTTTTGGGTGAACTATCCCTTTAAGATGGGATAAGAAAAAGTATTTTAACATAGAAAATACAAATAAATACACATTTCCAAATTTTTGGTCTAACACTATTTTCTAATCGGGCAGGATTTATAAAGTGACGAGTAACATGACATGTTGTGGCGTCAACTGCAGTGAAATCTCATTAGTCCAAAATCCTTATTATCTGTCATTTATATATTTTGTTATCAGCATGTGAGTCACATGGCTTGTGTTTTTGTACATGCATGCTGATATAGTGTGTCCTGTTTCCTGCAGGTGGGGATGACGAACAGTGACTACCTCTCTGCCTTCTTCCACGTTCTTTTACCCGTCGCATACGAGGTGAGCGTTTGTTCTCCTGAGCAGCCAGAGGATTTCTGTGCCTGTTTGTTCAAGCCGATAAACCATTTTGCTTTTTCAGTTTGATCCAGAACTGGTTCTGGTGTGTGCCGGTTTTGATTCCGCCATTGGTGACCCAGAGGTAAGAGCACATCTCTTTTGTGTTCCACGGAAAAGAAAGTCGTAAGGGTTTATTTAAATGAGAAATATCCTTTTAAGCAGCTGTTCTGTTTTAGGGTGAAATGTGTGCCACCCCTGAGATCTTTGCCCACCTCACCCAACTCCTGATGCCCCTGGCTGCTGGCAAAATGTGTGTCGTCCTTGAGGTCAGTTGACATCATTTTCAGTCCCACTCTTGTTGTATTCATTTGCAGATTGCATAATTCGTCATCCGGTTTCTACTGGTCTGTTTCAACCCTTAAGGGAGGGTACAACCTCAAATCTTTGACCCAATCGGTTTGCCAGACCGTCCAGACCCTTCTTGGAGATCCGGCCCCTCGTCTGTCAGAACACAGTGCCCCTTGTGTTAGGTGAGTAGAGTGCAACAGTGCCACTAAACACTTTCTCAGCAGTGTTTTTCCTATTCATTTTTCCATAGAGATTCCATAAAACCCTTAATTTAAGAGTTCTAAGTCACGAACCAAACCAAGCAGCACTGAGGTGAATCACAACATCACAAACTTTGATTTGAAGCAAAAAGTATTTAAAGTCTTACGTAGTGTGGTCTTTCGCAGTGCTCTGGATTCTATTGCGAATGTCCGTACAGCTCATTCACCGTACTGGAGCTGTTTTAAACACTTAGGTAAATGTTTGTTACTCAATTGTACTTAAATGTATTTGCTTTTTTCCCTTTTCTTTAAAAAGCTTGTTTTACAATGGTTGGTGAAATAAAAGTTTTCTAACTTTGCAATATTGAGTGGATTACACTGAAACAAGTTTAGTTACTTGATTTAATTAATTTATTAAAAACTCAATTAAAATTCTGACATGGTTTAACACCCTCATGTTGTTCCTAATTCATATGATTTAATTTTTTCTGTGGAACACAAATAGAGATGTGAAGTCTAGTGGAAGGGGGGTTCTTTATTCAAAAAGTGGACCATTTTGTATTCAATTATGAGGTTCAAATACTTCATTTTGGTGACTTTTTATGCACTCATTTGTGCTGGATTAGCTTGTCTGCTGGTATCTTAACGAGCACGCTTTTTGATGCACTGAAAGTATTTACTACAATGCTGTCAAATTGCGTAACAAGTATAACAACCGTACCCTGTTTGGCGGTCTTTCTGAACATCAATACTCTGCATCATTGACGCTGCTGCCTGCTTTCTCTTCCGTCTCTCCTGCTGTTTTCACCCCATACTCACTATCCAGCTGGATGTCGTTGGCCTCACTGATTTAGCGCGGTAAAGTTTGAACACTGATTTAGCGCGGTAAAGTTTGAACACTGATTTAGCGCTGTAAAATTTAACGTTCAACATTTGGTTTCGCAGATGTAAGGGATCGTCTGAAAACTCCACTCACTACACTAAAACACAGATGTCCACTCAATCATTCAATTCACATGCAAGTTATACATGAAAAAAAAAAAACCTGTACAATAAATTTTCACATTCATAATGTTCTTATAACTTCCCAGAGGACAGATAGACACACTACAGGTGAGATTATTACAGTATCATCAATTATATAACTACAGAAATACATTTTAGAGGATAAAAGGACTTACTACTAAATCACTAAAATAAAAAAAATAAATAAAAAAATACTGCCTTTTTAAAATGAGGAAATATAATTTCGGTGAATTTTAATGATTTTTTTTCTATACAATTATTGATTTCTGTACTTATATAATTGATGATACTGTAATAATCTCACCTGTAGTGTGTGTGTCTGTCCTATGGGAAGTTATAAGAACATTATGAATGTGAAAATGTATTGTACAGGTTTTTTTTCATGTATAACTTGCACTTGAATTGACTTGAGTGGACATCTCCTGTGTTTTAGTGTAGTGAGTGGAGTTTTCAGACGGTCCCTTACATCTGCGAAACCGAATGTCAAACGTCAAACTAACTTTCCCGCGCTCACAGATTTAGCTATGAGTGCATAACGTCAGTTGCTGCTTATGTAACTCCTGTAAAGGATGATATTAATGAATACAAAAAAAACAAATTCTGGACCTCTGGGGGGTCGTTCGAACCAGGCAGAATGTTACTGATACTAAACATTCTGCCTAACATCTCCATTTGTGTTACACAGAGGAAAGAAAGTCATATGGGTATTAAAACATGAGGGTGAGTAAATGATAATAGAATTAAAATGTTGGGGTCTTTTGTCGTCCTGTTCTTGAAGACACTAATTCAGACAGGAGCATTAAACGTCGCAAACTGGAAGAGAAGAATGGTGGAGCGAAAGATGCAAAACCTTTACTGGAGACTGAAACCAAGAAGAAGATGGAGGATATTGTGTGGCCTGAACCCTTACCTAGATCATCACCTGCTCTGCGCACAGTTGTAGCTCCCCCTCCTGGTGTGGAGGTCGCACTGCCAGTGGGCTGCCAGGTTTTGGGGGAAATTTCCAAAAGTGCTTCTGATGTAGCACAAAAGATCAGGTTGGTAAAAGGGTATCAGATAGATGTCTGATATTAGAAAACATCAGAAAAAATGGTGTCACTCTTTTAGATAACGGCCACATTGCAACTACAGGCTGTGATGAATTGCTTAAAATCTTGATATTTTTCCCCCCTGACAGTGTCCATAATGTGTATCTATATTTTTTAAATCGGAGGAACAATCATTCCAACCAAACAGCCTTTCATTTCTGCGATGTATAACGCAGAAGAAGAATACTAGTAACAATCTAGTATGAATAGTAAAGGCATGCTTTTCCACACTGTTTTTCACTAAAGGAACGCAAGGACGCAATATACCAACTTTAATGCCATTTTTCCTACTTAAATCTGTGTGTGTGTGTGTGTGTGTGTGTGTGTGTGTGTGTGTGTGTGTGTGTGTGTGTGTGTGTGTATACACACACACACACACACACACACAGATATATATATACACACACACACACAGTTGAAGTCAGAAGTTTTGGCAAGTCGTTTAGGACATCTACAAATTTTTACAGACAGATCGTTTCTCTTTTAATTGACTATCACAATTCCAGTGGGTCAGAAGTTTACATACAGTAAGTTAACTGTGCCTTTAAGCAGTTTGGAAAATTTCAGAAAATTATGCCAAGCCTTTAGACAATTAGCCAATTAGCTTCTGATAGGCTAATTGGAGTCAATTGGAGGTGATCGTGTGGATATATTTTAAGGCCAACCTTCAAACTCAGTGCCTCTTTGCTTGACATCATGGGAAAATTAAAAGAAATCAGCCAAGACCTCAGAAAAAAAATTGTGGATCATCAGGAAGGAGACTCATTCTGTCTCCTAGAGATGAACGTAGTTGGCTGAGTCGAAAAGTGCAAGTCAATCCCAGAACAACAGCAAAGGACCTTGTGAAGATGCTGGAGGAAACTGGTAGACAAGTATCTATATCCACAGTAACATTAGTCCTATATTGACATAACCTGAAAGGCTGCTCGGAAGAACCACTGCTCCAAAATGGCATAAAAAAAGCCAGACTACAGTTTGCAAGTGCACATGGGGACAAAGATCTTAATTTTTGGAGAATTGTCCTCTGATCTAATGAAACAAATATTGAACTGTTTGGCCATAATGACCATCGTTATGTTTAGAGGAAAAAGGGTGAGGCTTGCAAGCCGAAGAACACCATCCCAACTGTGAAGCATGGGGGTGGCAGCATCATGTTGTGGGGGTGCTTTGCTGCAGGAGGGACTGGTGCACTTCACAAAATAGATGACATCTTGAGGAAGGAAAATAATGTTGATCTATTGAAGCAACATCTCAAGACATCAGCCAGGAAGTTAAAGCTCAGTCACAAATGGACAATGACCCCAAGCATACCTCCAAAGTTGTGGCAAAATGGCTTAAAAACAACAAAGTCAAGGTATTGGAGTGGCCATCACAAAGCCCTGACCTCAATCTGATAGACAGTTTGTGGGCAGAACTGAAAAAGCAGGTTAATCAATTTAAAGGCAATGATACCAAATATTAACAAATAGTATGAAAACTTCTGCCCCACTGGGAATGTGATGAAAGAAATAAAAGCTGAAATAAATAATTCTCTCGACTATTATTCTGACATTTCACATGCTTAAAATAAAGTAGTGATCCTATCTGACCTCAGACAGGGAATGTTTTCTATGATTAAATGTCAGGAATTGTGAAAAACTGAGTTTAAATGTGTTTGGCTAAAGTGTTTGTAAACATCTGACTTCAACTATATATATATATAATGTGAAACAAAAAAAGCTATTTCAGATCATTGTGGCATTCATTATGCGGCCCCGGTTGCTATTAAATTATAAATACATTAAATAAAAATGAATACAAATAAAAGGCACTTTTAATGTACCCCTGTTACTCTAGAGCATTGGTACCTACTCTAGAATAACGGGGGAATAAAATAAAGAAACATATTGGCAACTATCGGCACAGATTTTGGCACATAACCGATAGTTAAAAATCATTGCGAAATTCATGATGTTGCTTAAATTTAGATCGCCAGCAAAGTCATTATAATAATAATAAATAAGATATAATAATAAACAATAAATACCATTCAAATGTAATATAAATATAAATACAAAAAATATATAAAAATAAATATTATATTAAATATATACATTTAAATAAACATAAAAACAAAAGCCATTTCACATCATTGTGATGTTCGTTATGTTGCTTAATTGTGAATAATGAATCAAATATGTGTAAAAAATACATTTTTACACAATTTAAAAATATATAGATATATAAATAAAAAGCATAGCTTTCAAATCATTGCGATATTAATGATGTTGCTTACTTTTAAATAACAAGCAAAGTCATTGTGAATATATTGTGAATGTTCTAATTACAACCTTTAATTATTCCTTTCTTCCATTCCAAGAGATAAGCTTTTCCAAGACGCATCGGACCAAAAGATGCTCCAGCCCCTTGGAAATATCATTTCAGTTCTTGACCAAATGAAGAGTAAAGAGGTGAGTAAACAACAACAGGTTAATCAGTTGTTTTTGTATGTGCAGTATTTGTTAACACTGGACTGTGTAACATATTTTCAGGTGTGTAATGGATGCGTTCTGGTGCCCGACTTGAATGTGTCCGTACAATGTTCTGTTGAACATGCACTCACCAGCCTTGCTAAACGGTACAACACTTGCAGTCATACCAGAGTTACCTTTAAAAATGACCTTGAGAAGATTCTTAATTGCTTGCAAGTATGTGATACTGAAGGGAGTGCTTGTGATTTTAATGAAGGGTGCTGATTGTTTTTATTGGAGATGGAAAATTGCCAGTCGACACCACTGATGGGTGAGCAGAGTTATTTAATATCTTTTTTATGGCCTGTTTACCAATGGACCAGTTTCAAAGACTGTGATGATGTGTTTCTGTCTTATATAGCAGCATAAATCTAAGTTTAGATTTTCAGTTTCATTATTTCTCTCTAGGACGGCATTACTTGTGCAAATCTGCAGTGAAGAAGCGGAAGAAGAGAAGTCCGTCAACCACGTGTCATTGTGTCTAAGAATAGTGCGTTATCACACCTGATATTGAGCAATATTTATAAAAAAACAATATCTGTTACCATGAGGTCACTTTCAATTCTCGTTTCTCGCTAGGGGGAAAGTTTCACAGCAGGTTTCATGCAGATAGTGTTGGGTCTGCTTCTGCCCCTGGCTTATGAGTTTAACCCCTACCTGGTGCTGGGGGTTGTTGAGGAGGGTAAATGGAAAACTCTTTTGCCACCAGTCTGGGGTCACCTGATCAGTCTGCTTCAAGGCCTGGCACAGGGGCGAACGCTTGCCTTACTGCAGGTCAGACTCTTAACATGAAATTGGTCCCAAGGCATTTTTTGTGGTCTGCTTTCTTTCAAATTGTTCTTTCAAAGAGATTTTTAATGAAAAATTCCTGGTTCAATACAAGTAAAGCTCAAGCGACAGCATTTGTGGCATAATGTAGATCACCACAAAAATTATTTCTTATAAAAAGCAAATATCTGGGTTACAGATATAACTGAGACTTCTGTAATATGTGTCACTTTTGGATACCTAGCATCTACAGTGGAAAGAATAAGTATGTGAACCCTTTGGAATTGGCTGGTTTTCTGCATTTATTGCTCATAAAATCTCATCTTCATCAAAGTCACACGTATAGACAAACACAATGTGCTGAAGTAAACGACACCGAAGCAATTATAATCTTTCATATCTTTATAGATCACATCCCATTATACATTCACAGTGCTGTGGAAAAAGTAAGTGAACCCTTGGATTTAAAAACTGGTCAATCCTCCTTAGGCTGCAGTAACTTCAACCAAGTGTTTCCGGTAGCTGCGAATTAGACCTGATCAACGTTCAGAAGGAATTTTGGACCATTGTTCCTAACAGAAGTGCTTCAGCTTAATCATACTCTTAGGATATCTGGTTTGTACGGCTCTCTTGAGGTCATTCCACATCATCATTGGTTTAAGGTCTGGCTCTGACTGGGCCACTCCAAAAGGTACATTTTCTCTACTGTGCTTCAGCTGGCACATTATCCTGTAGGATATCTTAATAAACTTGGGATTTAATTTTTCCCTTGATGATGGCAAGCAGTCCAGGACCCGAAGCAGTAAAGCAGCCCCAAATCATGATGCTCCCTCCACTGTACTTCATTGTTGAGATTATGTTTTCATGTTGGTATGGGGTGCCCTTTTACACCCTACGTAGTGCTGTGTGTTCTTCCCGAACAATTGAATCTTAGTTTCATCAGTCCACAAAGCATTGTGAAGTGTCAAGGAGGTCTTTGGCAAATGTCAGGTGCGCAGCGATGATTTTGTTGGACAGCAGCGGCTTCCTTCGTGATGTCCTGCCATGAACACCATAGCTGATTACTGTTTTCTGTATATTAGGCTCATGAACAGAGATGTTAACATGTTCCAATGATTCTTTTTCTGTCTCTCTAGGGTTCTTTATTACCTCATTGATCATTCTGCGTTTGTGCCCTTTGAGTCATCTTTGAGTCATCTCACTTCTAGTGAGAGTATCCACAGTACTAAATCATCTCCATTTAAAGACTATTTGTGTAATTGTGGACAGATGAATATCTAAGCTCTTAGAGATCATTTTATAATCCTTTCCAGCTTTATGCAAAGCAACAATTCCTGATTATAGGTCTTCTGAGATCTCTTCTTGTGAATAGCAAATTAGACACGTTTGAGTGCTTTTTATAAGTCAAAGTAGCTCTAACCCACACCTCCAATCTCATTCATTAATTGAAAGCCAGGTTTCCAACTCCTGACTCCAATTAGCTTTTGTTAACGCCATTACACTATGGGGTTCACAAACTTTTTCCAACCCACACTGTGAATGTTTGAATGATGTATTCAATATGTACAAGAACAATACATTAGTGTGTTATTAGTTAAAACAGATTGTGTTTGTTCGTTATTGTAACTTAGATGAAGATCAAACCAGAGTTTAAGATAAATTTATACATGAATGCAGGAAATTTCAAAGGGTTCACATAATTTTTCTTGCCTCTGTATTTGCTTCTAGTACTTTAGTACGTAAATCATTATTTCTGTATGTCTTTAGGGGTATGACAAAGACCTGGTGGAGGTTACAGCTGCTGCCCTCTCTGGGGCCCCTGCCCCTGCTCTTGGGGCCCTGGGGCCCCCCAAACCTGAAGATTTTCAGGCAATGGAAAAGCAAAGACAGAGGCTGCAGAAACGGTGGGGTCTACTCCGATGCACAGGTACTGATCTTTCACCCAAAATACCAACAAAACCAATCAAAATGGAGTGATTAGTAAATCTAAATGAGAATATGTTCATAATTGTTCAAATACACAGTTCATGGTGACGTTGGTATAAGCCAGTTTTAAGCCTTCATGTAACGATACTACAGGCACAAATGTTTACAAAAATAATAATAATGTGTGTCTGCAGTTTCAGAAAGCTGATGGAAACTCCTGTGATGTCCTCTCTTCACTCCTTTTGTCCAGCTATGAGAAAATCATTAATTCTTTTGTCATTTTATACTTTTCTATGACATTAAAACAAACTTGCATTTGGCAGTGGATGGTTATTTTCTGACTTTGCTGTGTCTCTGTGTGTTTTTTTTTTTTTTTTTCATTTGAGAGTAAGGGTGTTTCTTAAGATGACTAATATGATATCCATTTCAACACTTTTCCATATATGACTAATATCACATAATAGGTCTGAAGAAAAAACCTTGTCATACTTCCTTTTTTTGGGGGGGCTATTAGAGTATATAAAGATATTTTTGGTCTGGTTTCTTTTAAATTCCCCTCAACCACAATCGACAAAGTAATGGTGAGTATAAATATTGCTAAATATTTAAATAAGTTGTATTTTAATACATTCTGATAATGCAAAGCATTGGTACTGTTCTGTTTTTTTTTTAAATGCACACATCTTAATGTAGAAGCTTGTTGAGTTGTGTTAATAATTCATGATCAATCTGAATGTCGTGATGTTTGTTCCTGGATCAGGGATTGCGGTATTTTAATTCATCCTACTGAAAATGTGGTGGGTGGGTTCGGTTGTGTGCGGTCAAGGAGTACTTGAACATTTGTAGCTGAAAATCTTTACTGTGGTACACAAATATGTTTTCCACCAGAGGACCCTTTACTGCTCAGAACTCCTAATCCTCCATTGATCCACATTCAAATTTCATGACGTTTTTTGTCTTATTGGAGTCATTTATATATTTTAATGTGTGGTGGTTTAAGTCTACTATTTCCATAAATGTCGGGATCTGAAATACTAATTAAATTCTGCCACATCAATTTCTAGAAAATTGTTCTCTAAAAATGTCTTATCCAGTAATCACAAATTACGGTGATTCGTCCATCCAGACCACCGATGAGAAAAGTAACAGTGACCAGATGACATTGCCTTCTCTTCGGCTACAGCAGCCGTTTTGACAACATCATTTGAAAAATAACACTACGAAACTTTAATAGCTTTTAAAGTGAAAATGCAGAGTATGCTTATATGATTGTTTCTCTATGTAAACGTATGCTATACAGACGTCTTTGACCTTTGTGTCAAAGATGTTTGTAGTGAAAAGTGCTTTATAAAAAATACTTGGCGCCGCATCTCGTTGCAGGTTGTGAATGGGGAAAAAAAAACAAACTTCAGTCAATCGTTGCTTGTATTAGCTTAATGCTAATCGATTAAGTAAAGTTATGACATCTCTTATAAATGTAGATCAAGTGGGGTTTATTCAGGTCTTAGCTATTTTTATAACATTAGGCGTTTCATTAATATCATGTGGTCAGTGGCGAATGATCAGACTCCGATTTCACTTGACACCGAAAAGGCGTTTGATATGGTAGAATGGGATTATCTTTTTAAGATTTTGGAAATATATGAGTTTGGGAGTATGTTTATTGGTTGGATCAAGTTACTTTATAGACACCCTGTAGCAGCAGTACAAACAAATGGATTAATTTCAGATTTTTTTACTCTGGATAGGGGCAACCGTCAGGGTTGCCCTCTTTCCCCATTATTGTTCTGTCTTGCCCTGGAACCATTAGCAGCCACAATAAGAAAGGAGGATGATTTTCCAGGGGTGATGGTGGGAGGTGTGGTGCATAAGCTTCTGCTTTACGCAGATTATATTTTATTATTTGTCTCTGACCCTACTAGATCAATGCCTTGCCTACACAGAATTATTAATTCCTGTTCCAAGTTCTCAGGATACAAAGTCAACTGGTCTGAAACCGAAGCTTTGTCTCTGACAGCATACTGTCTAGTAACGGCCTTCCAGTGGCCGTTACTGGACAGTGAGAGCATTGTGAAGTCCTTTAGAATGGCATGCGACCCAGTTTTCATTTTAGTAAGCCGCATAGGCCGATTGACAAAGGTGGGCTAGGCCTACCCAAGATTTTCTTTTATTATTATTATGCATTCGGTCTCAGATATTTGGCTCATTGGTCACTTCCACCTGAGAGAGCCCCTCCCTGGTTCTGTATTGAACAGGAAGTTCTTGCCACTATTTTGCCATTGCAAAGCCTTTCTATCAATCTGACTAGAGAACTTAAATCACACCCGGTTATTTCACATTTGCACTTGGTATGGACCAAGTGCAAATGTCCAGAGTGTTTAATTCAGACATTTATCTAAATGTTGCCTTGAGCTTGTGGCTCAACCCCAAACTCTGCATTAATAAGTCCCCTTTATGTTGGTCAGAGTGGATTGTGAGGGAGGTTAATACACTCAGTGACCTATATGAGAGTGGAGTGTTGAGATCCTTTGAAAATTTGGTTAGACATTTTGGTATCCCCAGATCTCTGTTTTTCATGTATCTACAGCTGGACCACTTGCTCTGTACTAGTTTTGGGAATAGCATACACCGCCCTTAAGCATAGATACTGATTACTGCTTTTGGAAAAGGTCATGATGCATCAGTGTATTACTCCTTGTTAATTCAGAGTCTGGGGGATGGAGCCTCAACCACTCTCAAAAGATTATGTGAGAAAGATTTAAACTTGGAATTAGAGGAGGGAAAATGGGTAAGGATTCTAAAAAACATAAAAACTGCATCTAGTCTAGTCTTGGTCTTAAAGACTCACCCACCTGCTGGTGATGCCAATCAGAGGACGAAGATATAACCCATGTCTTTTGGGGGTGTGTTGAGATACAGAAGTTTTGGCTAAAGGTTCAGATTTTGGTGGCACTCGGTATCATTTTTCCCCAGACTCTGTATCTTGGGCGATGGGGCGGTCATCGACATTGAAAGTAGACACATAACAAGTTGGGTCTTAACCAGTGTCATGGTCGCCAGGCAGATTAAGGGGCTGGAGCACCCTCTTTTCATGAGTAGTGCTCGGAGATGGGAAGGGTGGCGGCCTTTGAGGAAGGGGCATTTAGAAGAATGGGGAGGTACAACATGTTCATTGAGAAATGGGGCTGGTATTTGTCTTTTATGGGCCTGTGATTATTATTATTATATTTTTTTATTTGTTTATTTATCTATTTATTTTTTGTGCATGTGTGCATCTATATCATTTGAGACCACTGTGATGTTGTTGGGGTCAGGGTGGGATTGGGAAGGGGAGGGGTAATATTGGGGGTTAAAACGTATTCTGTGTATATATGTTTTGTTTTACTATGTTCATATATGTGAATCAATAAAAATTGTTAATCTGAAAAATAAAATGCAAAGTCTCTAAAGTAATAAAAATACTTTTTGAATGGAATACAGTTTATTACATATTTTAGTAACTGTATTCTATTACAGTTACAATTTAAATAATTGGTAATTAGAATACAGTTACATTCAAAATGTGTGTGTATATATATATATATATAGATCAGTGTGAAGCAGGGGCGGAGCCAGGAGCTTTTCAAAGGGGTGGCCAGGCAGGGGCAAGCGATCCATCTGTGGTGGCACAGAAATGCTCGGGCAGCATTTTTATATGGGGGGTTGACTGGATACAATGACACCCGGGATTGAGAGATGCGGCGACCTTTGTGTGTACGCATGTTAAGTTTAGTTTGTACATTTGTACAGAGATGATTTCACCTCTAAATAACTAAATTATGCTAAAAAAATGACCAAAAAATGAATAAAAAGCAATTGCAAGTGGGGTGGCCAGGCTTCGGTCCATGGTGGCAACGGCCACCCCTGGCCACCCCCCTAGCTCCGCCATTGGTGTGAAGAAGTAATCCAAAGTATTTAGAATACATTTTTGACCTTGTGTAATCTAACGGAAATCTGTAGTGGAATACATTTTCAAAAGTAACCCCCCAACCCTATATATATATATATATATATATATATATATATATATATATATATAAATACAAACTATTTTGAGTGCATGTTTACATAAAAACAACTGGGGAAAGACCGTGCAGATGGCTGCATTAACGTGTTTGGTGTGAACGGCCCCTAAAAAGTTAAAATATTAAGTAAAAAGTAGAACGGACCAATCAGATGCAACTTCAGGACCACTAAGCCCCTCCCATTTATGAACCCCCTCTTTCATATTAATTGCCATTCTACCCACTTCTTGTTCTATTTCTCTGAGCGAAGCCGCAGCGGAGCGGGATGGCCACGAATCCGACAAGATCATCCGGACACCCGGGCAAGATGAAGAAGGACGAGTCGCTGCTCGGGAAACTGGGAGGAACGTTAGTCCGCAAAAAGAAGCTGAAAGACGGTACGTTTCTGGGAATAGAGGGACTGCTGAGAAAGAAAAATAAGAAAATAAAATAATTAGAAGAGCGCATGACGTCATGCCATGTTTGATTATATCGCTGTCCATGGTGCTGCATTTGATCAATATTATGATGAATTTCTGAAAGTGCATCTTTCAGTACGAGTTATATAAGTACTCTTATATCAAATAGAATATATAGTGATTTTTTCCCCCAATCTTTATATCATTACATTTGTACAAGGGTTGTGATTGACAAGTCTCATATAGGACAGGCCACAGTTATTTTGTTGATGTCTGGGACAGAAATAGACAGGTCAAGGACTCTAAGTTATGCAGATAAGAATGAAGCAGACTGCTTTGTCCACTGTTTAGATGTGTTGGTTGTCCCCTTTCAATGTTTTACTGATTCATGTATGTTTAAAATGTGTTTCAGCCCTTTAGTTTTGTGTTTTGTGCTATTTTAGATGCAACTCACCCCTCTCTAGTCTTTATATGTGTGAACAGCTGCACAGTTAAAAGTGCATTGGTCATTCCTGCCTTTGTGTCTCATTGAGGAACAGAGACATGTTGTTTATAATTGTTTTGTACTGTTATAACCCTCAGAAAATCACACTGGAGTGACACAATGTGTTAAAAAGGCTTTTGGTGACCCTTTGTATTTGATCAGATCCTGTTTGGGTAATTGTAAAGAGTCTGTCTTGATTATTCATATGTACATTGTGTTTTTTCCACCTATAGAAATAAAAGAAATATTCCAGATTAGTTGACAGCATTTGTGGCATTATGTTGATTACCACAAAAATACATTTCCTTTAAAAAAAAAGTAAAAAAATCAAGATTTCGAGACACTTGGAAGAGAATGGGACCAATCCGTAAACGTTAAAATATTTTTGTATTATTTTAATTTTTATTCAAGCTTATTAACATGAAGTGAAGTGTGATAATATTACTTACATTTTTTGTCTAGAGTTACATCCAATTTACAACTTTGTTGCCATGACGACATAACGATGTGAACCCTTTAACCCATAAACATACACATGTTTTAACAGAAGAATTCATGTAAGTGCATTTATAAAATTATAAGCTTCACATTTCTGACTTTAAACCTCCAAAAATGGGCCCCATTGACTTCCATTGTAAGTGCCTCACTGTAAGACAGATTTGTGCTTTTTTATTTTTTTTATGAAAAGGAGGGACGAGTTAAAAATTATTTTAGTGGTAATTAACATTATGCCACAAATTCTGTCGATTGAGCTTAACTTGTATTAAACCTAAATTATTTTTTAAAATAGTAGGGATACTGTGGACAAACGTGATTTCAAGGAATAGTTCACCCAAAAATGAACATCCTGTCATTATTTATCACTCTGTTGTAGTTCCAAACCTGTATGCAGTTGTTATTTTTATATTATTTTTGTGAATTACCAAAGGAGAATTTTTGGAAGAATTTCCACGCAGCTCTTTTCCATTATTTATTGTAATTCTATTTTTAAATACTATTTATTTTTTTATTTTAATTACATTTATTTTTGACAGACATGGTCTCTCTTAACTGTTAGAGTGTGGAAAAAAGCTGTCTGATTATTCATAATAATTAAATTCATGAGGGTAAGTTAATGATGACAGAATTAAAATTTTTGAGTGAACTACCCCTTAAAGGTAACTCTGGTATGACTGCAAGTGTTGTACCATTTAGCAAGGCTGGTGAGTGCATGTTCAACAGAACATTGTACGGACACATTCAAGTCGGGCACCAGAACGCATCCATTACACACCTGAAAATATGTTACACAGTCCAGTGTTAACAAATACTGCACATACAAAAACAACTGATTAAATGGACTGCACAAAGCATATGTTTGGGTGTCTTCAGCCATGCAGCACTGATCTGTGTACAGTAGATGAATGAAGCATGAGGTCTATATCGCCATCCAGAGGAATTTGTTGGCAATTTTCAAACAGTAGCTTATTTTGTGCATTAAAGTCATAACAGTTCCCTTGACTGACAGCAGCTTTACAAAGCAGAACCACAAACTTCCATCCCTGTTCTGCAGAAACTGATATTAGAAAACCCTCAGATATATAAAAAGGAAGTGAGTGTGTGTGTCACACATTGTTAGTGTGAGATATACTGTGTAAGATCTGGGACTGGCTGTTCTTGACGTTTTCCTGAGACTTCTGTTAGTTTCACAAGTAAGTTGCACTTTTTCTATTTGATATTTATGTGATATTTACATTGAGCGTCAGTGATTTGTGTAGTTTAGGTACAACATTAAAAAAGCTTTCATCAGGATGCAGAAGTGTATAGTTTCTTAGTGGATATTGTAAGATCCAATGACCTAAAATACCTTTCAGATCCTTCAATATTGATACAGTATTATCCTGATCAGTTGTGCCTGTGCACAATTATTTATGGTGATGAAGTTATCAAAGATGAGCTTTTTTGCACTTATATTAGTTTGGTTGGTCATCATCACTGTTCAGTATTCCCTATAGAGAAATAGTCCCTGTAATTTTGGATAATATATATATATATATATATATATATATATATATATATATATATATATATATGCATTCTAGACTTGAAAATTGTTTGTTTTTCAGCAAAATATCATCCAGTTTGCATGTCCCCTTTTAACACTTTCAGAAATGTAGATATCATGCTTGCACTATGTTGTTTTTTTTAAATTCTTTATGCATTTTCTGAGAAAATGTCTGTTCAACCGTTTATGCCATCTGTGACATTTCCCACATTTAGAATAAATGGATGATCATGTTTAAGGGAATTACATCATTACTAGAGATGGGTATTGATACAGATTACCTAGTCAATTTGATTCTGATTCACAAGCACTCGATTCGATTCAGATTTGATTCTGATACATATGGGTATATTTAAGTTAAAATGTTAATTTTGTATACAAATTCACGTTGATTTATACAGAGAACCTCGTAATTAGGTATATTACGAAAATATAAATTTTTATTTTGTCATTAATACATTTGGTCATGTTTTAGAATATATATATATATATATATATATATATATATATATATATATATATATATATATATATATACACACACACCGATCAGCCACAACATTAAAACCACCTGCCTAATATTGTGTATGTCCCCCTCATGCAAAACAGCACAAACCCGCAACTCAGAATAGCATTGGTCTCACCACAAGTGTACACAGCAGTTATCTGAGTTACTGTAACTGTCAGTTCAAACCAGTCTGGCCATTCTCTGTTCACCTCTCTCATCAACAAGACATTTCAGTCACAGAACTGCCCCTCACTGGATGTTTTTTTGTTTTTGGCACCATTCTGAGTAAATTCCGGAGACTGTTGTGTGTGCAAATCCCAGAAATACTCAAACCAGCCCGTCTGGCACCAACAAACATCCATACGATTATCTAATCAGCCAATCGTGTGGCAGCAGTGCAGTGCATAAAATCATGCATATATGGGTCAGGAGCTTCAGTTAATGTTCACATCAACCATCAGAATGGGGAAAAATGTGATCGCAGTGATTTGGACCATGGCATGTTTGTTAGCATAGCAAGCAATTTGTCATACTAAGTTCAAAAACTTCTACAGTGTTGTACTGCCAAGCTCTCAAAGTGGCTGGAGTAGTATAGTAGCTAGTACAGAAGAAAGAGACAGAGAAGTGTGTGTGTGTGTGTGTGTGTGTGTATGTGTGTATATATATATATATTGAAAGTGTTGAAATTTATAAACATAGAAATGCACTATAATATCCCCAATTCAAACCCAAACCCAAAAGACCTTCACAATTCGAAAACCTTAGAATTAAGATGGTTATTCATATCTTCAGCTTTAGTGTGTCAATAGGAAAAATACATTTTAGATTCCCAAATGTTCCTTTTGTAAATAGAAACGATTAATATAGAAAAACAGGGCACTCTGCAAGAGATGGCATTGCCCACACCGTGCCCCCCACTAAACATCATGTCAGTCTAGTTATTTTATTTTATTATTATTTTTGTACAGTAAGTGTAAGTTAAGTTCAAAAGTCAGTTAGTGTGGATTGGTTAAGTGCTCGTGGAACAGATGTGTTTTCAGCTGGTTCTTGAATATTGAGATGCTATCAGCTGATTATGTGAAGGTTGGAAGCTCATTCCACCACAGTGGACTATAAAGTGAACGATTGTGAAATAGACTTTGAGCCTCTATGTGATGGGACCACCAGATGCCGCTCATTCATCGACTGCAGAGACTTAACTGAATTGAAGAGAGTATAGTTATATTGGCTGTCCTAAATGCCAGAGTCAAAGTCTTGAATTTGATGCTGACATGAAATCAAGTCAAGCGCTGTGTAGCATATTCAGACAGGAAAGGTCTGATTTCCCTGATGTTGTACAGCGCAAATCTGCAAGACCGGGCAGTTGATGTGATGTGGGCGTTAAAAGTAAGCTGGTCGTCCACCACCACTCCCAGGTTCCCGAACTGTTCTGGTTGGTTTTAGTGTAGTTGAACCAAGATGAATAAATGAGGTTGTGGTCAACAGATGGGATGGCTGGGATCACGAGGAGTTCTGTCTTGGCAAGGTTGGGCTGAAGGTGTTGTTTCTTCATCCTGGCCGAAATGTCCTATTGGCAGGCAGAGATACGAGCTGTGACAGTAGGGTATTCAGGCTGGAACGAAAGGTAGAGTTGCGTGTCATTTGCCTCGCAGTGGTAGGAAAAGCCATGTGCCTCAATGATCAGTCCGAGAGATGTTGTGTATATCGAGAAGAGGAGGGGTCCAAGCACTGATCCCTGAGGAATACCAGTGGTCAGGTTGGGTGACTTGGACACCTCTCCTCTCCAGGAGACCTTGAAAGATCTGCCAATGAAGTATGATTCAACCAATCCTAGTGCAGTTCCTGTGATGCCCAGGTCAGAGAGGTTGAACAGGAGGATCTTGTGGTTCACTGTGTCGAAAGCAGCAGACGAGTCAAGGAGGATGAGGATGGATGATTTGGAGTTGGCTCTCGCCAGTCACAGGGTTTCAGCTACTGACAAGAGGGCAATCTCTGTGTCCTGTTTTGAAGCCAGACTGATGTCTGTCGAGTCGGTTGTTCTGTGAGAGAAAAGAAGACAACTGGTTGAACATGACCCTTTCAAATGTTTTAGACAGGAAGGTTAGGAGAGAGATGGGTCTGTAGTTGTCAACTACTGTCGAGTTATGTGTTGGTTTTTTGAGCAGTGGGGTTACTCAAACCCTAAATTTATCATTATTAAAAACAAGTGGTCCTAATTAAACAGTACTTGATATGTCACATTTTGGAATCATAACTCAAATATGTACATACTTTAAACTTTGTCTTCGAGTACTACTAACTAAAAATTATCAAGTACAAAATTGCGGCTGTGTGGAATACCCATAAGCACTTGCACTTGAATAAATTACGTATGTTTGGTCAAAACAAGGGAACTTATGTAGGAAAATGACTCTTATTTAAAACATTTATTTAGTTTTAATTATTATGACTATTGTTGTTGTTTTGTTGTAGCTGGTTGATAGTTGTGTGAAGTCACCACGAGGGTGATTAGTGTTACTTCGGGTCAACTTGTAGCCTGTTACATTTTAGCCTTTAATCAGTTGTACTTTACAAAAGTGTAAATTTATGTGCACTAAGACATACTGAAGAGAATCCAATGTGCCATATAGCTAACCAAGATTCCAGTCATAATCTCACTTATACTATATAAGACTTGTTATAACCCATTTTAAATAATTACATAAAACAATGATACTTTAATCACAAATAACTTAAGTTTACATGTTAACTACTTAATGTTACTTAAAAAAATTATGTTCAGTTTACTTGGGCCAAATAAAAAGCATGCAAACATATTGCCTTAACAAATCTAAGTAAGGTCAACCAATAAGAATTTACAGTGAATGATATTTATTAGCTAAGACTGTTTTTAGCTGTTTTTGCACTAATTTTCAATCCTGAAATATCTTAAAATATTTTAAAGAAAAAATGTATAATGCTGGAACTTGACATAAACTTCTATGACACTTGAACTGTGTGTTACTCATTTAGTGTCTGTCTCAGAACAGAAATAAGTATTGCTATATTTAAAATCAGCTCCATTCCCTCTGACCAGACTGAAGCATTATTTATATCTGCTTTGTAATAAATAGTTTTCTCTAAGTGCTGTAGACCGCACACAAACATGGCATACACACTTACAACAGCCTGCAGTGTGTGTGTGTGTTTTGATTTCTCAGGGAGGTGTGGGTTGCATTGTGTCAGTCTTGGCTATCATTGCTGCTGTTAATCTGTTTATAATCTCACTGCAGTCGCTGATGGGCAGCTTTTAACTAACTTGATTTGTGCACAGAAAGGGTTTCCAAGCACTCAGCTGGCAGTGCTTTTAAAGGGAAATGTATAACTTCCTGATAATTATTTGATAATTATCATCAAACTATATTTAGTACCTCATTAATCTGGTTAATTAGTACAAGATTAAATACTAAAAGATTTCTTAAAGTATAACCAATTCCTTGTGTAGAAGCAGAAAGCATGAATATGTAATCCATTGCAGAAAAATAAGAATTCTAAAATGTCCTAGAATAGAATATAATTTCTTTAGAATATAATGGAATCAAAACACAAATTTAAAAATTGACACAAATGTGAGATTAAATTTTTTTATTAAGGATTGCTTGTGGGGGAGTCACGACACCATGCGAGGAGCAGGTGTATGAACGACGAGCTCTGCGCACTTTGCCAGTTTTTGATTATTTTTATGTTATAATCCGGTGAGATTCGATACACCCTGCTAAATATCTGTTCTATGAAGTCAACGTTTCAAAGAAGTCAAAATCCTCAGGCTCTGGAGATATTAGAATCCACTTAAGTGCTCAAGCTGAAACCTCTGATGGACCTGCGGACCAGGGACTCGGTTTGGTCTGTGCGGTGGGAGAAATACAGCATCAACATGTTCGTGATGCTGACACAACTTGTTGCTGACTTGGAGGATCTCGCTGTAATACGTCGATCGATTATGGCGATGGAAACAAAATTCGAGTTGGTTACAAGATTGTCGGACGTTGAGAAACGGATCAATTATCTGGAGTCATCGGAGAAGGAATTATCTAATAAACCGCTTGCAACCAAAGTTGATTTGGAGTGCGTTAGAAGGCAGGGATATGGTGAAATTCTTAGAAGAGTTCTTCCCGAGTCTGCTCAACATAACAGGCCATAAGCTGGAAATCGAGCGAGCTCACAGAGACCCGGCTCGGAGATTGGCCGAGGGAGACAGGCCCCAACCAATTCTGGGCAAATTTCTGAGATGATCCGATAAAGATCTTGTGTTCTGTGAGGCGAGGAGTAAAGGAAAGCTTTCTTAGATAAACCACAGCATTTTCTTGTTCGCAGATTTTGTATACAACAAGAGAGAAATGACCTTACATCACTGGAAGATCACCTTTGCACTGATGTTTCCAGCCAAATTGAGAATAGATACTAAGGATGGCCTCAAAATATTTACATGCCCACAACAAGCATTGTCTTTCATAGAGACAATGGGTGAGTAAACCATTTGGTGTTTTCATGTGGGCCCGGAGTGGATTATCTCACTATACTTACTATTGTCTGTCTGAGGATGCTGGGTGCCATTTTTTTTCTTTTTGTGTTGGTCCTACCTAGCGGCTGGAGAATGTTTTGTGGAGTAACGCTCCTTCAAGAAACCTTTTGCATCGATGAAGGGAAGCTTTTACACTGATGTTCCCAGCCAAATTGAGAATAGATACTAAGGATTGCTGCAAAATATTTACATGCCCACAACAAGTATTGTCTTTCATTAAATCAAAGGACTGAGGAAGTCATGGTATGTTTCAAAGGTGCCTCCAGATGGGCTGACTCACTGAACATGCCTTTGGCCGTCCGAGGATGCTGGGCACCTTTTTGTTTCTTTTTTGTGATGGTTCCGCCTAGTGGCTGGAGTTTGTTTTGTGGAAGAACACACCTTTGGGACAGTTATGGTTGAATCTGCTCGTTCTTTGTGCTTATGCCTCCTATTGGAAGGAGTCTGTTTAGTGGAATTTGTTTTCGCAGAACATTGGAATGATTATGTAATTTATTATTTATTTATTTTATTTTTATTTATTTATTAATTCGTTTTTAATGAATTTATTAATAATGTTGAAGCTGGTTTCACTACAGGCTGGATTTTTCTTTTTTTGAGAAGGATCGCACCTTCGAGACAATTTTGTGTATGAATCTACACGTTATTTTGTGTTTATTCTGCCTATTGGCTGGAGTTTGTTTTATAGATTATCTTTTGTTGTGTAATTCTGTTTCACAAAATATGTATAAAATCACCGGACTTGAGCAATCTGATGACAAAGTTGTCGCGAGGACTCTCGCAGGCGTACATGGACTCTTTGAGTTTGGCGGGATGGACGCCGGTTGGTGCTGTCGTGCTCGGGGTTAATGCACACGTTTTTCTTTTTTCTGTTTGTTTGGTTCGGAGGTAATTTCGGGGTTTGATTGTTGCACTAATGGGGAATGTGGTCTTTATAATTTTATTTTTGACACCCAATCGATTTTTTCTAATATGTCAAAATGTCAAATGTTAATATGAGTGGATTGTCTCTCTCCACATGGAATGTGAATAGGTCAGGGCACCCCATAAAAAGATAGGAAGGTTATTTATTTTCTTAAACGTAAGAAATATGATATTGTTTTTCTTCAAGAAATGCATCTCTCCCCGCAGGAAGCTGAAAAATTGGGGAAGATATGGGGTGGACATGTTTTCTTAATGCTAGCTCAAGTAAAAGCAGGGGAGTCATAACATTGATAAGTAAACAACTACAATTCAAATGTCTCAAACAGATTAATGATAAATTAGGAAGAGACATTACTGATTTAGCTGAAATTCAGGGGCAAAGTTTGTATTTTGACTAATATTTTCACACCTAATGCTGATGATCAGGGCTTTTTTATAGATCTTGAAGGGATGTTGCAAGCCGCTGGCACCCCTCATGATATAGTATTGGGAGGAGACTTCAGTCTGTTGATAGACTCAGTCCTTTATCATAGTGAAGCAAATGTGTGCAAGCCCCTAGAATAATATTGATACTTCACAGGATGTGTAAAAATCTTGGTCTTACAGATATTTGGAGACTTTTGAACCCATTTGGTAGGGACTGTATATTTTTTTTCATCGGTCCATAAGATTTATTCTACAATAGATTTTTTTTAAAGACACATTTAAGATCTAAAAATGTTAGTATGGCTTGTGTTGGAGAAAAACGTAAATATCTAACCCATTCTATGCGATAGAATGTCTTAGAATAGAACAGAACAAATTTGTAATCTTAAAATCTTAACAAAGAAAAGCCTGAATAGCCAAAGACAGAGCTGTATCGCCTCTTCGTTAAGTTTTTCTCCGGTTAGTTGCTCAGAAATGTGCATCCTACTGTTTACCCTCATACTACATAAGTAAGTGTAGTTACGAATTTATCATCACATTGAGTTGTCAGGTTAGGTCCTGGCTCTCTCTCCCCTCCTCTCATTTTCTCATCTCTTTTCTCCTCTCCCATCATTAAAACAGGAGTGGGGGGGTTCAAAGAGACAGAAATAACATGTGATGTTGACACACACACAGACAGACCACTTGGACTTACTGCAGGGACATTACTAATGTCCAGAACAGTTTAGCAGGACATGGCTGGACTACTGTGTGGGACGAAGAGAAGAAAGCAAGGTAGAGATTTGGTGGAAGGGCACATGTAGTATGTATATGTGTGTGTTCACTTTGGCTATTCTGTGGTGAACCATTTAATATATCCTAATTAGATTTATGTAAAGTATGTGTTTAAATAATACATACTTAAATATAAACAGATTATTTATATATAAATATATATATGGTGTGGATAACATAAGGATTACTAGAATTATGGTATTTATAGTATTATGCAGCACTTGTATAGTATAGTTTTAATTCCTTATTTGTTTGCTACACAGCTTCGCACATGTATGGCTAGGAATAGTATATAGCTATTATATGGTGTATCCATAAAATCTATGGTGCAGAAATTTAAGTTGTCTTGATTGGATGAATGCAAATGATGTCTCAAAGGGACATATTATTTTAATATGTTCCTTGAGGTTCCCTTATTATTTAAGGAATGTTTTTGCACAAATATATTTGTAAAACAGGATAATTTTCCACCCTCATTCTGACCCTCTGTTATAAACACTTTTTTTTGGTGCTGCTACTCCTTTAAGAATTGACTGTTCTGATTGGCTCTCTGCTCTTGACTGACCAGCTCTCTCACTGCTCACCATTAAAGGGCGGAGCTACGTTAGTGATTAAAGCTAAAGTAGATGTTAATGTGTTGTTGTGGAGGCAGTCAGATGCAAATGTTTACCACAGTGTAACATCACAATGTGAAGGATGTCGTTTTGGCAGCTTGGTTTCAACAAATGCTCTTTTAGCAGTGAGGACGAAGTTTTGAGTTCTGAAACTTACAGAATGTTTTTATTGTACAACGACCTCTTATATGTGAAAAGATTAAGAAAAAATGTGATTCCTCATGTCATGACAACTTTAACTTATGTAATTTAAATTATAAATACATATTTAATATAAATTAAAATATATTTAAATAAACACACATGAATATATATATATATATATATAATATACTTTCAAGCAACATCCACCGAACTCTGGCACATACCTTCAGACTGTTCTGGTATAGTGTGAAAAATTAGCTGCGAACTTTCCGCAAATTTGACGCTCTTTATTTTCACGTGCGAATGAGCTTTTGATTCGCCACAAATGTTTGCCAGAAGTTTGAAGCTCTTCGCCGGTAGTGGTGAACCTCCGGCAAACCTTTGGCAACAATTAACAATTTACCACAAGTTTGCCGCAAAGCTCATTCGCAAGTTTGCGGGAAATTTGCCATGAACTTTCGATTTTCGTAAGGGGTGCTATATCTTTTTTATCTGATCTGATATGTGGTTTTCGCACAGCGGATGTTCAAAAATCAGAAAAATCCCATAGAAATTGTACGCTAACGGAATGTTCAAATGGGTCCACGGAATGCTTGTTTATTCAAACTCCAACTGTCAAAAATTCAAATGTAAACAAACCCACAAAAGGCTTTAATCTGTCTGTTTGCCTGTCTGTCTGTCTAGCTAGCTAGCTAGCTGGCTGGCTGTTTGTCTTACTGTAATGTCTGTATAGCCATCACACTTCAAAATGATAAAACTAGTTTAAACTAGACTAGACAAGTCTTTGTCAAGCCAACATCAAAGTTTGCCATAACAATCTTTCCCTATCTAGTTAGTATTTAATATACTAACTACCACTGTTTAGTATAAATAGCTTTGCTACATAGCCAGTCCCTGAACTACAGTACATCCTCACAGTCTGTGATTTTGTCGGTATGTTAAACATGGACGGAATTGTAGTTCTACGAAACTGAGGCATGTTGCATGCTTTATGGTTCCCCAGAGGGGAAATGCACAATTATGATGAAAAGCAGGGGTGTAATTATGCAGGAAATGCAGATTGGGCGCGAGATGTGTATTAAAGAGATGATCTGCAGGGTGGATGAGGAACTGTGAAGGTATTCACTGTCTCATTGGACATCAAATGTCCATGTAAGTCAATCTCTGTTTAGATTTTTTAAATGCTTGATATTCACGTGATGTTGCATCCATGCCAATAGTGTCAGTACAGAGTCCAACACCACAGTTGTTTTGGTTGTTTGAAAGTGCACTCAGTAATTGCTGTGCTGTTCTACTAGAACTATTAATTTCTGTTTAAAAGTTTAGCAATACAAATAATTAAGTAATTGAGTTCTGTCAGTTAATGTCAGTTATGCCAGCATTAAAGCGTTGCTATTCTACTGCCAATAGGGAAAATACATTTTGTGTGTTTGTTTATGTGTATGTGTAGAGTTTGGGTGTGGTATCATAAAGAGGGAAATCTTTCTGATGTTATCAATTATGTTTAGATTTTACCTGATGACTCAGTTTCCGTTTTGGAGGAAGTTTGCTAAACTGAGAGTGAAACATCAGATCACTAATCTAATTATAAATGAGCCGTAATTAACTGGAAGAGAGAGAGAGAGAGAGAGAGAGAGAGAGAGAGAGAGAGAGAGAGAGAGAGAGAGAGAGAGAGAGAGAGAGAGAGAGAGAGAGTCACTCATAGATCGTCTGCTTACTGCACACTAATTAGTTAATTGAAATGCTACGCATCACTCAACGACCTGCTGGTATTGATTTAGCAATAACAGTGAGTGATGTGACATACTGGCTGTTTGTCCATCACAGATATTATCTTAAAACATGGTACTGAATGATTACCATATTCATCTACAATGCTAATTAAAACGTTCTTTAAAGACTACCATAGGATTAACATGTTACATGTCCCAAAACATGGTTATTTTCATCAACATGGTCTTTTTTCTTTTAACCGTGGTATAGCCATCTTTTTTACTTTGCCAAGTATCATGGCAATACCATGTTTTTATACATTTTAACATATTATTGGCATGTGTTTTGGACATGTACTATGCTAATACCATGTTTTTAGAAATGTTACCATGGTATGACCATGTTTGTGAACATTTTACTATGGTATTACCATGTTCATTGGGAATGTACTATAGTAATACCATGTTTGTGGACATTTTACTATGGTATTACCATGTTCTTTGGGAATGTACTATAGTAATACCATGTTTGTGGACATTTTACTATGGTATTACCATGTTCTTTGGGAATGTACTATAGTAATACCATGTTTGTGGACATTTTACTATGGTATTACCATGTTCTTTGGGAATGTACTATAGTAATACCATGTTTGTGGACATTTTACTATGGTATTACCATGTTCTTTGGGAATGTACTATAGTAATATCATGTTTGTGGACATTTTACTATGGTTTTGCCATGTTCTTTGGAAATGTACCATAGTAATACCATGTTTTGGATATTATACAATGGTTTAACCATGTTCTTTGGGAATGTACTATAGTAATACCATGTTTGTGGACATTTTACTATGGTATTACCATGTTCTTTGGGAATGTACTATAGTAATACCATGTTTGTGGACATTTTACTATGGTTTTGCCATGTTCATTGGGAATGTACTATAGTAATACCATGTTTGTGGACATTTTACTATGGTATTACCATGTTCTTTGGGAATGTACTATAGTAATACCATGTTTGTGGACATTTTACTATGGTATTACCATGTTCTTTGGGAATGTACTATAGTAATACCATGTTTGTGGACATTTTACTATGGTATTACCATGTTCTTTGGGAATGTACTATAGTAATATCATGTTTGTGGACATTTTACTATGGTATTACCATGTTCTTTGGGAATGTACTATAGTAATATCATGTTTGTGGACATTTTACTATGGTTTTGCCATGTTCTTTGGAAATGTACCATAGTAATACCATGTTTTGGATATTATACAATGGTTTAACCATGTTCTTTGGGAATGTACTATAGTAATACCATGTTTGTGAACATTTTACTATGGTATTACCATGTTCTTTGGGAATGTACTATAGTAATACCATGTTTGTGAACATTTTACTATGGTATTACCATGTTCATTGGGAATTTACTATAGTAATACCATGTTTGTGGACATTTTACTATGGTATTACCATGTTCTTTGGGAATGTACTATAGTAATACCATGTTTGTGAACATTTTACTATGGTATTACCATGTTCTTTGGGAATGTACTATAGTAATACCATGTTTGTGAACATTTTACTATGGTATTACCATGTTCTTTGGGAATGTACTCTAGTAATACCATGTTTGTGGACATTTTACTATGGTTTTGCCATGTTCTTTGGAAATGTACCATAGTAATACCATGTTTTGGATATTGTACAATGGTATAACCATGTGTTTTGGACACAAACAATGTAATGCCATGTTTTCTTTTGATATTTTACCATGGTACTGCCACGATTTTTGGTAATGTACCATAGTTTTACCATGTTTGTAGACCTTTTAACATGGTATTTCTATGTACCATGGTAATGCCTTGTTTTGGGACATTTTACTATGGTATTACCATGTTCTTTGGGAATGTACTATAGTAATACCATGTTTGTGGACATTTTACTATGGTATTACCATGTTCTTTGGGAATGTACTATAGTAATACCATGTTTGTGGACATTTTACTATGTTTTGCCATGTTCTTTGGGAATGTACTATAGTAATACCATGTTTGTGGACATTTTACTATGGTTTTGCCATGTTCATTGGGAATGTACTATAGTAATACCATGTTTGTGAACATTTTACTATGGTATTACCATGTTCTTTGGGAATGTACTATAGTAATATCATGTTTGTGGACATTTTACTATGGTTTTGCCATGTTCTTTGGAAATGTACCATAGTAATACCATGTTTTGGATATTATACAATGGTTTAACCATGTTCTTTGGGAATGTACTATAGTAATACCATGTTTGTGAACATTTTACTATGGTATTACCATGTTCATTGGGAATGTACTATAGTAATACCATGTTTGTGAACATTTTACTATGGTATTACCATGTTCATTGGGAATGTACTATAGTAATACCATGTTTGTGAACATTTTACTATGGTATTACCATGTTCTTTGGGAATGTACTATAGTAATACCATGTTTTGGATATTGTACAATGGTATAACCATGTGTTTTGGACACAAACAATGTAATGCCATGTTTTCTTTTGATATTTTACCATGGTACTGCCAAGATTTTTGGTAATGTACCATAGTTTTACCATGTTTGTAGACCTTTTAACATGGTATTTCTATGTACCATGGTAATGCCTTGTTTTGGGACATTTTACTATGGTATTACCATGTTCTTTGGGAATGTACTATAGTAATACCATGTTTGTGGACATTTTACTATGGTATTACCATGTTCTTTGGGAATGTACTATAGTAATACCATGTTTGTGGACATTTTACTATGTTTTGCCATGTTCTTTGGGAATGTACTATAGTAATACCATGTTTGTGGACATTTTACTATGGTTTTGCCATGTTCATTGGGAATGTACTATAGTAATACCATGTTTATGAACATTTTACTATGGTATTACCATGTTCTTTGGGAATGTACTATAGTAATATCATGTTTGTGGACATTTTACTATGGTTTTGCCATGTTCTTTGGAAATGTACCATAGTAATACCATGTTTTGGATATTATACAATGGTTTAACCATGTTCTTTGGGAATGTACTATAGTAATACCATGTTTGTGAACATTTTACTATGGTATTACCATGTTCATTGGGAATGTACTATAGTAATACCATGTTTGTGGACATTTTACTATGGTATTACCATGTTCTTTGGGAATGTACTATAGTAATACCATGTTTGTGAACATTTTACTATGGTATTACCATGTTCTTTGGGAATGTACTATAGTAATACCATGTTTGTGAACATTTTACTATGGTATTACCATGTTCTTTGGGAATGTACTCTAGTAATACCATGTTTGTGGACATTTTACTATGGTTTTGCCATGTTCTTTGGAAATGTACCATAGTAATACCATGTTTTGGATATTGTACAATGGTATAACCATGTGTTTTGGACACAAACAATGTAATGCCATGTTTTCTTTTGATATTTTACCATGGTACTGCCAAGAGTTTTGGTAATGTACCATAGTTTTACCATGTTTGTAGACCTTTTAACATGGTATTTCTATGTACCATGGTAATGCCTTGTTTTGGGACATTTTACTATGGTATTACCATGTTCTTTGGGAATGTACTATAGTAATACCATGTTTGGACATTTTGCCATGGTATTACTATATTTTGGGGATATTTCACCATGGTTTTACCATTTATTTTTTATTTTTAGTGCAATATGCACCATAGTAATACCTTGTCTTGGTCATATTTCCATGGTGATACCATGTTTTTGCACATTTTACCATGGTATTATAATTTTGTTTTGGAACTATGTACCATAGTAATACCAGGTTTTTGGAAATTTTATCACAATATTACCATTTTTTTTGGACTTGCACCATGATAATACCATGTTCTGGACATTTTACAATGGTATAACCGTAATTTCTGGAAATATACCATAGTTTTACCATGTTTGTAGATGTTTAAACATTGTATTACCATGTTTTTGGGACATTTCATGGTTTATTTATGTAGCATTGTAATGCCATGTTTTTGGATATTTTAATATGGAATTACGATGTTTATTGGACATGTACCATGGTAATATCATGTTTTAAACACCAAGTGACATGAATTCAGACAAATTGTTTAACTGGACGTAAAGTTTCAAAAACAGAAGATATGGGAATGTTGATTAAAAAGGGACTTTTTGAGTAAATGAAATCACCCTTTGCGTTATTTTATTACTAATATATTACTCCGTTTTCTCTGTTTCTGCTGTTTATCTTCTTAGTGAGTGACCTTCAGGAAGAGGGCAAGAACGCCATCAATGATCCCCTCCTCCACACCGGTTCAGAGCTGCTCCCAGAGGACACGTTGCTTGGTAACGTTTCTGTCCCATTCATCCCATCCATTAAACTCAATTTATCGTCCCATTCCTCCTCACCACTAGAGTTCAGCGCTCACTGTGAATCTCTACAGTTTAAAGCAACTCAGATCCAAACTTTCAGATTTATCGGCCTCTTTTACAGTCAAACATGTTTACATGCTTCCAAATGGTGCCCTTGATTTGGACTTGCAGGCTTCTTTTATAGATTTGATTTTTAGATTATTTGTGTACAGTACATCACATTGACTGTGGACTATGAAATGTATCTATGGGTCTTTATCAAGTAATTCTGCAGTTTTGTGCGTGTAGGGGTAAACGCCTTCCTGCCAGCTATAAATGCCTCTTACTAATGCTGCTGTCTGAGTCAGAGAACTGGGTGAAACTGGCTGTGCTAGACAGAGTTCAAGAGAAAAACTGACTCAACAAATTATTTTCTTGAACACAGCACTTAGCAAGTTAATTAAGAGGTTCTCAACTGGTTTTGCCTCAGGACACAGATGATTGGACAACAAGTTACCGGCCAAACACAGAACTAAATGTTTATGTTTTTCTCATTGCAAGTGAACCTGTATTTAACGTAATCTAGTTTTTTACCTTGCATAGTTTTGTTAATGATTTTCGAGGAAGTTTTTGTTAAGTTATTTTGGTTAAATTCTACCAAGCGACATTATTTTGTACCAAATGCTTTTACTATTGCAAAGTGTCAAAAATGAATGATAAGGGATGCATTTCCCCAAAGATAAGGCTGTTTATTTTGGTATGCTAACTATGCACAATTATAATGTTAGTTGCTGTGAGCATGGTTTAGAGCACACTTGCGACCCACCAGTTGAGAACTACTGTTTAAAACCATCCTTTTTTATTCTAAACCTTTTCAGAGCAAAACGCAGAAAGGATCATTTTAGACCCCATGTCCAGAGAGGACCTCAAATTCAAAGACTTGCAGAAGGTAGAACAGCCTTCCATCTTTACATACAAACAAATGCTGTTGAAATAAAGGAAAAAAGAAGTTATAAAGAAAAACAATCACTAAGAGTTACCATAGCAACTTGAAACTTGACCTTTGGCAGTGTACAGCGCCCTCTAGAGATACATGTCTGAGTAAGAGTGTAAACTGTTCCTCTCAGGTTCTCATTGACTGGATCAACAGTGAACTAGAGGAAGAAAGAATTATCGTAAAAGACCTTGAAGAGGATCTGTACGATGGACAGGTGTTGCAGAAACTATTAGGTAAGACTAAAATGGCTATCCCATACTTAAGCGGTTTTCTTTTGTATGTATTCTTATGGCATCGTTTCTACAACAGAGAAGCTTTCAGGTCACAAGCTGAACGTTGCAGAGGTGACACAGTCAGAGATCGGACAGAAACAGAAGCTGCAGACAGTTCTGGAAGCCGTTAATGAAGTTCTTGGACCACTGAAGTGGAATACAGAGTGGAATGTCGACTGTAAGTGGCAAAACACATGTTTGTTTTTCTATCAAGCTGGAGACTTTCCATTGACTTCTGTTGTTTTTGTACTGAGCTAATTATATGTTCTAATATCATCAAGTCTCCTCATGGAGACCATTGGCTGGTCACCACAATGTAGATTATTATTCTAGGTTTTACTATCCTCTTGGACGTGATTCTCGGTTTCGCTGTTTTGTTCTCTAGCCATACACTCTAAGAATCTGGTGTCCATCATTTACTTGTTGCTGGCGCTGGCTATATACTATGCGGCTCCCATCCGCTTACCAGAACATGTGTCTGTTCAGGTGATTGTGGTGAAAGTAAGAGCACTTCATAGTGTTGGAATTGAAAGCCATATCAAAGGTCATCAGGATAATCACAGAGATATGTATTGTTTTTGCTTCAGAAAAAAGAGGGCATCCTACAGACTTCTCATGTGACCAAACAACTCACAAGTACCACCACCGAGTAAGTGATGTTTATGGCACAGACAGCCCACTATGGTTCAAAGTCGACCTCTAGTGGAGAAATATGGTTATTACTCTGAAAAACAACTTGTATTGTGGCCTCACTGTTTTAAGGCTGAGCTTGTGACCTGTTTCTAAAATTTGTCCTCTCTTTTTTGGCAGAATGATGATCGGAAGATCAGGTGAGTCTGTCCACACACACACTCGATTTACGACTTCAGTTTCACCCCTAGGGTCAATATAGATGTTTTCTCTCTGTTTATTGATTTGCAGAACGGGACGCTTTTGACACGCTATTGGATCATGCACCTGACAAACTGAATGTAGTAAAAATGGTAATACACACGGTCATGCCATTGAGAGCTGAATGACTGCTGTTATTATTGAAAAGTATACCATGGCATTGTTGGGATAAGGAAATAGTTTTACACTCAAGAATGTTTTAGGGACATAAACTTGAAAAATGTCTTGAGATAAAGGTGTATATGCAATCATTTCCAATACCTGTTTGTACGATGCTTTGTTTTTGCAGTCGCTGATCAAATTTGTAAATAAACATTTGAACAAACTGAACCTGGAGGTGACTGAGCTGGATTCACAGGTATCACCTGTCATCCATGTTACCTGAATTTCACCAATGCTTCAACAAACAGTGTTTTATATTTTAAAAGTTTGTTTAGTTTGCAGATGGTGTGTATCTGGTGTTGCTGATGGGATTGTTGGAAAATTACTTTGTGCCTCTGTACAACTTCTACCTCACTCCAGAGAGCTTTGAACAGAAGGTGAGTGTGACATGGGCTGATGTGGTCTTATTATGTACTGATGTGGTCTACTAAGGTCTGATGTGGACTGATGTCGACTGATGAGGTTTGATGTAGCCCGGTGTGGACTGATGTCGACTGATGAGGTTTGATGTAGTCCGGTGTGGACTGATGAGGTCTGTTGAGGTCTGATATGGACTTACTCTATAGGGTATGATGTTGACTTATGTGGTCTGATGGGATCTGATTTGGTCTGATGGGGTTTGCAGATGGTGTGTATCTGGTGTTGCTGATGGGATTGTTGGGAAATTACTTTGTGCTTCTGTACAACTTCTACCTCACTCCAGAGAGCTTTGAACATAAGTGTGACATGGGGTGAAGTAGTCTGATGGGCTATGTTGTGGACCGATGTCGAATGATGTGGACCGATGTGGTCTGATTGGTTCTGACATAGGCTAATGGGATATGGTGTGATGTTGTCTGATGCAGACTGATTGAGTATGAAGTAGTCTGATGTAAATGGTAAATGGTCTGCACTTATATAGCGCATTTTTAACCTTAGAGGTTACCAAAGCGCTTTACACTGTGTCCCAATCACCCATCCACACTCACACTCACACACCAATGGCGGCAGAGCTGTCATGCAAGGCCCTAACCTGCCATTGGGTGCAACTTAGGGTTCAGTGTCTTGCCCAGTGTCTTACACTTCGGCATGTGGATTCGTGTGGGCCGGGAATTGAACCACCAACCCTGCAATTGGCAGCCGACCCACTCTACCACATGAGCCACCTGTGGAATGATTATGTATGATGTAGCCTACCATCAGGGTCTAATTTAGACTGATGAGATCTTCTGTGGTTGGATGGGTATGGTGTGGACTGATGGGGTCTGATACTGTCTGATGTTGTCTGATGTGGACTGATTGGGTATGATGTGGTCTGATGTGTACTGATGTTGTCCAGTGTGGGCTAATGGGTATGATGCGGATTGTGGACTGATGTGGAATGAATATGTCTGATGTAGCCAACCATCAGTGTCGGATTTGGACTGATGAGGTCTTCTGTGGTCGGATGTGGACTGATAAGTTCTATTGCCGAGTTGTGAGGTTTCATTTGTTCTGGTGTGGGCTGATGAGGTCTGATGTGGACTGCTGGGGTATCATGTGGACTGATGAGGTCTAATGTGGTATGATGGTTGTCATAGCTATATATAATCATTTTCAATCTGTCTTGTAGGTGCATAACGTGGCGTTTGCTTTTGAACTCATGCAGGATGGAGGATTACAGAAACCTAAAGCTCGACCAGAAGGTACCAGAAAAACATGTGCCAATCACCTTACATCGAAGTCAAATAAATGATAGCCACTATCTTAAAAGGATAGTTCACCCAGTAATACAAATTCTGTAATACATATTTCACCCTCATGTAATTTGATACATTTGATGGCAACATTTTTGGGTGAACTAATCCAGTTTAAGCAGTGAGTAGTGAAACATGTAACAGTGATTCCCTGATTATCCACTAGATGGTGATGCTGTGAAAATGTTCCTCAGATGTTAAAGCATACTGTACATCCCTATCTGGCCCCATTACAGTCTATGATTACACATATTATTCCTTCACAATGACAGTGAAAATATTCAAGCAACTGTCTGTTCTTTTTATAGACAGTATAGAACTGTCTGTTCTCTGTGTTTTATAGACGTAGTAAACTTGAATCTGAAGTCAACCCTAAGGGTGCTCTACAACCTTTTCACCAACTACAAGAACTCAGAGTAACTACATTGAAGGACATAATATTCATCCAAGAGAAAGCTTGCCTTGTGCCTCACCGATGCCTGCACTTCTACTGAAACACATGTTGTATAATTTGGGTTTTCGTATGCTCCAACTCGAATGTATTCAGCCTTAAAGATGTGCTATATATACATATAATATATATGATAAATTATATAATGAATAACTGTTTGTCCTTGAATGTTTTGCAAATTTAGTACACTGTGTATTATTCTAAAAGAAATGCTTTAATTATTGTATCAAATAAACACAGCTTTCTTTATATTTAAATGAATTCATTTTAGTGGTTTATGACGTTTGGTCTCTGAATTTTAACCGACAACATTAATGATCTCAGTAGATAAATTCAGATGTTTAAGAACAACTAAAAAAAGGCTTTTGGTCAAAATAAGCGTTTAAGCATCATGTCTACATACTTAGAATTATTCATACTGTAAAACCCCAGTCTGAATTTTAAATGGTGATTAGAGGGCTTGTTACTTTATGATGGGCCTTTGTTACATTTATAAGTGATTAAACGTACGATTTTCACCTGGTGGATGATTAAACGGGTGAAAAATCTCCTATGGACTTACATTGAAGGATGGACCCAAACCATACCTAGTGACCAGAATATAATAGAGACTTGGGCGTGAGTTCATTTGATTTTCGGGCATGCAAGCAAACACCTAGCAACTACCCAGTGTGAGTTTAACAATAATGCTATTGTTTTTGTTTCTCCTTTGATGATATGTTTATTTGTTCTGGATTCAAACTTGTGTTTATTGAGGGGAATTTAATTGGGATGGTAACCATGGTAACGCCACAGCCCAAATTACCTAAATAGTTTCTTGTCAAAAGAGAGAGGGGAAAATCTATGCCCTTGTAAATCACAAACAAGAAATGTTAGATCACTGAATGGTTCACTTTCACTGCATCCTTATTCCATACAGTGTAGGTGAATGGTGACTGAATCTGTCAGTCCCTAACATTCTACCCAACATCTACTTTTGTGTTCCGTGCAATAAATAGTTGTACGGGTTTGGAGCAACATATGGGTGAGTAAATGATGTCCGAATTAAAAAATTTTGCGAAATAACTGTATTTTCCGTTTGAAGACTGTCTGACGATTTTGGTTTCCCTCAGAACATTTCCGTTTACACAAACATCTAACAGCTTGAAAGAGGAAGTGAAGCCCAACAACTCTTCTGCAACTTCCTGTCTGGTTTTGAAGCAGGCCTCACCCCGGAACTGAGTTCTTGTTTTGACATGATTCTGAAGGAGGCTTCATTTGGGTGTTTTGTTAAATTGATTCTCGCTGGGTTGGTGTCGTAACCGTTTGGACACTGTTTTGGCTGCTGCCACCCAACTGAAGGATGTAAGTTTTCTGCAAACGTGTGCCGAGAGTTGAGGTGAAAGTTTGTGTGAGTTGACTCTAAACATTGCATTTTCATAGCTCAGATGTTGCTCTTTCATCACTCTTCTTTAAGTATCAACTTTGTCTCAGATGTTGTTCCTAAATTTTCTGGGGAGGACTATAAATTGGCACAAATGAGACAATTGCTGACATACATTAAGGGTATAGACCTATAAGATTAACATTGATAGCACAGGACAGATACTGTAGAATCAAGTGAGACATGTTTAAGTTGAGATGATTTTAAAATCTTTATTGCAGATTCTGCTATCTTGGTGGATCTAAATTGGAGACATTGTTGAGATCTTTTCTGGAACTCTAGAGGAGACACATGTAAGATTACCAGGGTCTTTTTTTTTACCATAATGTGAAAAAATCTCATTCTCTTTGCTGTAATACAGTAACAATGACAATCAAGTCAAGTCAAGTAATTTTTATTTGTATTGCACCTTTCACAACACACATCGTTTCAAAGCAGCTTTACAGAAAATAATGCATTAACAGAAAATTCAACTGCAATATCTGTAATGTCTTAGATTGATCATTGTGTAGTTTGATAAAATATGATTGTGAATTGTGTTTAAAAATAAGTAATTAATTATAATTGTATTTATAACCCCTGTGAGCAAGATGAAGGCGACTGTGGCAAGGAACACAAAACTCCATAAGATGTTGGTTAATACAGAAAAATAACCTTGGGAGAAGCCAGACTCACTGTGGGGGCCAGTTCCTCTCTGACTAACATCATGAATATATTCCCAATATTACTTATGGATAGTGCAAGTCATGGTTTAAAATTTGTAAACTAAGCAAGTGTTAAGGTTCAGTGTTTAACTATGCTAATGCAAGTCCACTAATGCCAACATAATTCTCCAGCCTATTCAAGAGAATGTCGTGATCTATCGTGTCGAATGCATCACTAAGATCTAAAAGCACTAGAAGAGAAATGCAGCTGCGATCAGATGATAAGAACAAGTCATTTGTGGCTCTGATAAGTGAAGTCTCTGTACTGTGATGAGGCCTAAATCCTGACTGAAATTGTTCATATATATACTATTTCTCTATAGAAATGAACATATTTTGGAGGATACTACCTTTTCTAGTATTTTCGACATAATCGGGAGATTTTAAATCGGTCCATAATCAGCCAATTCTCCAGCGGTTTGATAACTGCCATTTTAAAGAAATGTTCTGAGCATAGCGATGAGTTAATAATATTAAGAAGAGATTCTGATAATACAGGGAATACCTCTTTTAAGACCTTAGTTGGCATTGGATCTAACATACATGTTGTGGCTTTTGATGTTTTGTTAAGTTTTGTTCGCTCTTCATGACCTATGACAGCAGAGGATTGAGGTTACACATGAGGAAAATTATGAGACACTGTTTCCTGAGGTACTATGACAGCATAATTGCATAATTCCAAATGTATTTATGAATATTTAAATTTTATCAGTTAAGAACTGTTAAGAAAAGTTATTACAATTGTGCTGCGACAGAATATCTGGTTCGGTTGAGGCTTTTTTCAATCATCATTTTGTTTTTAATGATTATTAATTCAATTTACATTTTAATAATATATAACGTAATATACTATAATAATTTAATATTATTTGTCAGTTTTTATTTATGCAAAATGTAATTTAATATCCATTAAAAAACAAAAGAGACCAATAACTGAAACAATTAATTTTATTTGCTATAATTTAATGTAATATCATATAAAATAAATAATATAATATAATAATTCACTTTATTATTAAATTACTTCACTACTCACTACATGAAAATGTCAAATGTCAGTTTTTTATTTATACAAAATGTAATTTAATTATTATCCATTAAAAAAATGAATTAGATAAATAACTTAACAAATGACATATAATATACAAAAATGTGCTATGTTATAATAATCTATAATATAATATAATAGTTTTATTAATTATTAATTTACTGCTCATTGAAAAGTTCACTTGTCATTGTTTATTTATACAAAATATTAAATTAATATACATTAAAAAACAAATCAGATAAATAACTGAAATAAATTACATATAATGTAAAACAATATGCTGTTATAACATGCTATTATATAATATATTATAATAGAATGTAATTTAATATTTACTTTATTAATTATTAATGAACTACTCATTGAAATTTGCACTTGTCATTTTTCTATTTATACAAAATATTAAATTATTTTTTAATTAAAAAAACAAGAGATAAATAACTGAAATAAATGACATATAATATGCTATATTATATTATAATATAATATAATACATTTATTATTAATTTACTATACTCACTACTTGAAAATGTCACTTGTCATTTTTTATTTATAAAAAAAATAATTGGATTAATATCCATTAAAAAACAAATGACATATAATATTCTATGTTATGATACACTATAGTATAATATAATTTAATAGTTTACTTTATTAATTATTAATTTACTAATCACTGAAAATTCCACTTGTCATTTTTTATCTATTCAAAATATTTAATTAATAACAATTAAAAACCAAATGAGAAAAATAACTGGAACAAATTACATATACTATTAATCTAATCTAATAATTAATTTACTTCATTTAAAATCCAGGAGAAACGTGAGAAATGAAAGAGGGATATAATTTCCCACCCCCCATCAGTGTTTTAATCTCTCTCTCTCTCTCTCTCTCTCTCTCTCTCTCTCTCTTTGTCTGAGTGTCTCTCAATATGTTTTTGTTGTCAGAGAGTTTTATATAAAGCATGTCAGTCTGTGTTATGTCAGTGTGTGTTGGCGTGCGTGATGCAGGAAGGCAGAATCTCAGAGCTCTGTTCTCAGCTCAGTGTAAAATCAGTGCAGACTCTCGCAGATGTCTGCTGTGTGTTTGAGCAGATTCTCTGTCCTTGTGTTTTGACATTTAAAGTCGGCTTTGGTTTGCAGCACTTCATCATAGCCATAAAAATGTCCATTCGAAAACAAAACCTCAAGATGAATTCAGTCCTTGAAATTCCCTCAGGACACAGAAAGATAACCAAAAACATGAGTTTTCAAACATAAACACCAGAAATCAAAATCTGCTGAGTAAAACTAATATTAAAGTTCACTCTTTGACAAAAACAATGTTTTAAAACAGTAAAAGGAATGGCAGACTGTAGAGCTGAAGGCTGTGAGGAGGAAAAAGATGAATTCAGCAGTCGACAAGGTGAGCAAAATTTACATCACATGACATTTTCATAGGGCTTCATCCCAGATAGCATATTTACAGTATGTACTTAGATGGTGATGGGAAAGTAAATACTTTTGAGAATGTAATGAGACATTAAAGCAGTATTGGGACATACTGTCAAAAATGTGTGCTTTAATACCACAGACCCCTTCGTCACATGTACTGTATGACAAAATAATAATAATAATAATAAATAATAAATAAAAAATTATATATATATATATATATATATATAATATATATATATATAATATACACTGGTGGCCAAAAGTTTGGAATAATGGACAGATTTTGCTCTTATGGAAATAAATGGGTACTTTTATTCACCAAAGTGGCCTTCAACTGATCACAATGTTTGTCAGGACATTAATAACATGAAAAATTACTATTACAATTTGAACAAAATGTTCAGATCTTCTTAAACTTCTTCAAAGAGTTCTCATCAAAAATCCTCCATGTGCAGCAATGACAGATTTGCAGATCTTTGTCATTCTAGCTGTCAGTTTGTCCAGATACTCAGGTGACCTTTCACCCCACACTTCCTGTAGCACTTGACCTTTCACCCCACACTTCCTGTAGCACTTGACCTTTCACCCCACACTTCCTGCAGCACTTGTCATAGATGTGACTGTCCTGTCGGGCACTTCTCACGCACCTTACAGTCTAGCTGATCCCACAAAAGCTCAATGGGTTTAAGATCCGTAACACTCTTTTCCAATTATCTGTTGTGCAATGTCTGTGTTTCTTTGCCCACTCAAACCTTTTCTTTTAGTTTTTCTGTTTCAAAAGTGTTTTTTTCTTTGCAGTTCTTCCCATAAGTCCTCCTGAGTCTTCTCTTTACTGTTGTACATAAAACTGGTGTTGAGCGGGTAGAATTCAATGAAGCTGTCAGCGGAGGACATGTGAGGCGTCTATTTCTCAAACTAGAGACTCTGATGTACTTATCCTCTTGTGTAGTTGCACATCTGGTCTTCCACATCTCTTTCTGTCCTTGTTAGAGACAGTTGTGCTTTGTCTTTGACTGTAGTGACACCTTTGTATGAAATCTTCAGTTTGTTTTGGCAATTTCAAGCGTTGTATAGATTCATTCTTCAAACAACGATTGACTGATGAGTTTCTGGAGAAAGCTGTTTCTTTTTTGCCTTTTTTGACCTATTATTGACCTTAAGACATGCCAGTCTATTGCATACGGGGCAGTGGTGGCTCAGTGGTTGAGGCTCAGGGTTACTGACCAGAAGGTCAGGGGTTCAAGCCCCAGCACCACCAAGATGCCAGTGTTGGGCCCTTGAGCAAGGCACTTAACTCCAGGTTGCTCCGGGGGGGATTGTCCCTGTAATAAGTGCACTGTAAGTCGCTTTGGATAAACGCGTCTGCAAATGCATAAATGTAAATGTAAATGCACACTGTGGCAACTCAAAAACAAACAGAAAGACAATGTTAACCTTCATTTAATGATGCAAATAGTTTTCAGCTGTGTTTGATATAATGGCAAGTGATTTTATAGTATCAAATGATCAATTTATCATGATTACTCAAGGATAATGTGTTGGAGTGATGCTGCTGTCTAGATTTGATCATAAATTACTTTTTTCAAATAGTGATGTACTGTTTTTGTCCTGACTATAGTTTGTGATCAGTTGAATGCAACTTTGCTGAATTAAAGTACCAATTCCCTTCCGAAACAGCAAAATCTGTTTATTATTCCAAACTTTTGGCTGCCAGTGTGTGTGTGTGTGTGTGTATATATATATATATATATATATATATATATATATATATATATTTTATATATTTTAGTCTGTTTTCCTGGCATTAAAACTTGTTTAATATATATATATATATTTCTTTTAGGGTAACATTAGTTCCAAATAGTGCATAAATGCATCAAAAATCCCATCCTGGAACAATATATATATATATATACTGTATATATATTCTTGTTTTCTCTTTTAAGATATTGTTTCTTTCTCCATCGGCAAATCGTTTTAAGTATAAATCTGAAAACAAGACTTAATATTTTATGCCATTGTGTTTCTCGGGTAAACGTGTCTTATTGACACCCAAAAAAATGCTAATTTCAGGAGATTTACATATTTCAATTTTATGACAAAATTCTGTCAAATTGAATGAAGTAATCTTCAACATAAAATTGTTTAATTTAATTTAATTAAAAATTAGCAATTCATTTTGATGTAATTTTTGTTATAAAATTGACGTGCTTAAATCTTAAAAATAGGCAAAAATATTTTTTGACTGTAGATATTTTTACAGAAAGACAAAGTCAAAAATACACTAAAATCAGCATATCTCACCTTGATCCAGGTCATTGTGTTTGGAAAAATGAAGTTAAAGCTAATAACCATCCAGTGCCTGATAATGTGTCACATGACATGTTTTATTGTGTTTGTAAGGAGGAGAGAGAAGACTGATCATTCAACCAGCATCTTTAGACGACCCCAAACTCAGCAAACTTAAAGAGGTGAGAAACACCACAATTGTCCCCTTGAGCAAAACATTTAAAGGGACAAAACGGAACATTTCATCATAATTTACTCACCCTCACGTTGTTCCAAAACCAGCATGACTTTCAGGTTTTATAACATGAGGGTGAATAAACGATGACAGACAAGTATGGTTGAACTATCCCTTTAACCCCAAGAGGATTATCCCTCTGGTAAGTGTACTTGAAGTCACTTTGGATAAAAGCTGAATCTCTTTGTTTGACAATCTGTGTCAGGTTTTGGTGGAATGGACCAACAGAACTCTGAAAGTCGAACACATTGTGGTGAGATCGCTGGAGGAAGACCTGTACGACGGACTCGTCCTTCATCACCTGCTACGTAAGAAACACAGAGTGAGAAAGAGAAAATAAAAAGTCTGTTTAACAGATGCATTTTTGGGTAAATCTCACAAAACCTGTCCAGAGCATGTTACAGTTCAGCCCATAATCAAAAGAAAAAATTATAAATAATATTTTTCTTAAAGAAAATATATATAAATAATAAAATGGAATAATTTCATGATAACATGTATTGTACTGGCTTTAATGTTTTTTAAAACATTTAATTACAGTATTTTTGTGCAAAATGTGCAAATATGTTTGGGCTGAAATATGCATGTATGTATGTGTTGTGATTGTAGGCAGGTTGGCAGGTGTACAGTTACAGGTAGACGAGATTGCCTTGACCGCCGAAGCACAGGTACACAAACTAGAGGTGATCCTCGCCGCTTTGAACGGGATCTTAAAGATTGACGAGGAAAAGGCCAAATGGAGCGTTAAACGTGAGCCAATCACATCAGCTCTTGTCATTGACCTAATTAAATATTAAGGAGCATATGCCCACCCTTCTCCCAACCCCCCCATCTGTCAGTCATTCACAGCAGGGACCTGTTGGCTACATTGCATCTTCTGGTTTCCATGGTGAGGTGTTTCCAGCCTGATCTGGTCCTTCCTGCTAATGTTAGCGTGGAGGTGATCCAGTGTGAGGTGATTTTGATTAATATGCAAATGATTAGAAAATTATATACATTAATTAATCAGCCATCAAGTGTCCAGTATACATGGACACATAATAATAATAATAATAATAATAATAATAATAATAATAAATATCAAGCCCCGCCCTACATTATTTCCTGTTGAATATTGAATCTCAGTGCCTTGATCCATTTATAAAGAGCTTGCTCATTTGACAGGTCACCAAAAGTGGCATCAAGTCAGACAAGCAGACAGAATTCATCACTTTTCAAAGGTGTGTGAAGCTTTTCCTCTCTGATCTCCTTAAGAAACATGTTAAACTGCACATTGAAAATCAATGATAATGCCCGGACCGGATGTTTCATGGTCTGCTCTGTGTCTCTGCAGTAATTCCAGTCAAGATCTTGAGAGGGAATCAAACAGTGAGTGAAATGCAGGCTGAATTCTGAGCCTGTTCATTTCCATTTTCATAAGCAATTTTACATAGTGGAGGCGTATGAAGAAAAAAAAAAACCGAATCTTTCCGAAACTCTCTTTTCAATCTCTTTGCAGAGGAATGTCCCATTGATGAGCTCTTCAAAATGGAAGCGCACAAAATTGAGACAGTGAAAAAGGTTCTGATCCAATCAGGTTTCTCTAACTGTAGTCTGTCTGTCTGTCTGTCTGTCTGTCTGTCTGTCTATCTATCTATCTGTCTGTCTGTCTGTCTGTCTGTCTATCTATTACTGTATATGCATCCATAAACTTTTGAAACTTTCAGGCCAGGTTTTGTCAAGCTAACATCACAGTAACATTATTTTTCTTTCCTATAGGCTATTTTACACTTTGTGAATAAGAACATGTCATCTCTTGGACTAAACGTGACTGACCTCGAGAAACAGGTGTGTAAATCCACCTGGACTTCAGTTTTAATAATTTTTTATTCATTTGGCTAATGATAATCTAAAGGGGCTAATATTTGACAAGAGGTCTAGCACCGAAACGCTGTAATTTAGTATGAAATTTGATTTCTCATGATATATAACCCCTTTAAAGTTTAAGTGTAATTTGAGTCAGTTAATCTTTGGCTTCTCCCAGTATAATATGCAGAGAAAACTGTAAGTAAGCCATTCATAGGTTGATTTTTACTAAAACTGTCAACACTATGCTCTGCTGCACTAAAATATTTAATATTTAAAATATTGCTTTGTTTCTTTGAGCATCACGAGAAGCTCAACTTAGTAACATTGCCTCATCTAATGGTGTAGGTTTGGTGATGCTAGTGGCGCAGAAATTCAACACTTGAGTGGTCTTAAAATGACAAGACATCTCATACACTTGCTGACAAAAGTTTGGAATAATGGACAGATTTTGCTCTTATGGAAATAAATTGGTACTTTTTTTCACCAAAGTGGCCTTCAACTGATCACAATGTTAGTCAGGACATTAATAACGTGAAAAATTACTTTTACAATTTGAACTTAAACTACTTCAAAGAGTTCTCATCAAAAATCCTCCATGTGCAGCAATGACAGATTTGCAGATCTTTGTCATTCTAGCTGTCAGTTTGTCCAGATACTCAGGTGACCTTTCACCCCACACTTCCTGTAGCACGTGACCTTTCACCCCACACTTCCTGTAGCACTTGACCTTTCCCCCCACACTTCCTGTAGCACTTGCCATAGATGTGGCTGTCTTGTCGGGCACTTCTCACGCACTTTACAGTCTAGCTGATCCCACAAATGCTCAATGGGTTTAAGATCCGTAACACTCTTTTCCAATTATCTGTTGTGCAATGTCTGTGTTTCTTTGCCCACTCAAACCTTTTCTTTTTGTTTTTCTGTTTCAAAAGTGCCTTTTTCTTTGCAGTTCTTCCCATAAGTCCTCCTGAGTCTTCTCTTTATTGTTGTACATGAAACTGGTGTTGAGCGGGTAGAATTCAATGAAGCCGTCAGCGGAGGACATGTGAGGCGTCTATTGCTCAAACTAGAGACTCTGATGTACTTATCCTCTTGTTTAGTTGCACATCTGGTCTTCCACATCTCTTTCTGTCCTTGTTAGAGCCAGTTGTCCTTTATCTTCGAAGACTGTAGTGACACCTTTGTATGAAATCTTCAGTTTTTTTGCAATTTCAAGCGTTGTATAGATTCGTTCTTCAAAACAATGATTGACAGATGAGTTTCTAGAGAAAGCTGTTTCTTTTTTTTGCCATCAATGACCTATTATTGACCTTAAAACATGCCAGTCTATTGCATACTGTGCAACTCAAAAACAAACACACAGACAATGTTAAGCTTAATTTAATGATGCAAATAGTTTTCAGCTGTGTTTGATATAATAGCGAGTAATTTTATAGTAACAAATGATCAGTTTATCATGATTACTCAAGGATAAGGTGTTGGAGTGATGCTGCTGTCTAGATTAAATCAAAAATGACTTTTTTCAAATAGTGATGGTCCTGTTTTATACATCAGTAATGTCCTGACTATACCTTGTGATCAGTTAAATGCAACTTTGATGAATTAAAGTACCAATTCCCTTCCGAAACAGCAAAATCTGTTAATTATTCCAAACTTTTGGAGTTCATAATGTTGTTATTTTGTTAGTTTGCAGATGGAGTGATTCTACTTTTGTTGATCGGTCAGCTGGAGGGGTTCTTCATCCCGCTGTGCGAGTTTCACCTCTGTCCTGTCGGTTTCTCGGAAATGGTGAGCATTTGTCTAGAGTCACAGAAACCCAGCAGACACAGGTTACAGTTCATCTCTGTTCGATTTGCACTGAAACAAAAAGCCATGTGTTGGAAACATCTTTACAAGCGTATCCAGGAAATGTTTCGCCTTCATATATAAAACATCTCTTAGGATGGATACGACTGTCGACGACACAAGGCAGGTCAATGAAAATGACAGAAACCAAGTATAATGAAATGACAGTTTAATTAGATTTAATTTATAGACGAATATGGTCAGTTTGGTTATAAGTCCATTGCATTCAGGCCACGTCCACACTAATACATTTCGGTTGAAAATGCATTGATTTTGCTACGTTTTATGCCTCTCATCCACACTGGAACAGCGTTTTCCTCTACCAATAATTGAGACTTTTGAAAGTGAATGAAGTTAGGTAGCTTAAAACAGAGTTTTACAATGAAAATAGATAAGTGTGGACTTGGCTTTAGTTCATTTTTAAAATTACAATTATTGTTGTTGTTTTTTTCCACCTCAAGCTCCATAATGTCACACTAGCATTGGATTTGCTCATCGACAGAGGCCTTCCAGTCCAATCTGTTAATCCTGAAGGTAAGAATACTGTAGTATTATATTTATGGCCATTTCTTTGAAAGCATAGCAATTATTTTGTATGTGTTTTCATTCACTGATAAGCTCTTCTCACATGTTTCTCACAGATATTGTGTCCCAAGATGTTCCAGCAACTGTAAAAGTGTTGTATTACGTATTCAGTAGACATAAAAACAAATAACTCACCCCTCTCTGGAGCTGTGTTGAATGTCAAAATACATTGGCTCTCAGAGTAAGAATGCTTGAGTGAATTGAGCCAATTGTAGAGAGTGACTCTGAACCATTTGAAGAGGGATCAGAGAGAATATGGACACTCATCTCATCATACAGTATAAAGTAAAAGTATATTGCTTTTGGCTTTCCACCCCGTTCCCTTTCTATTGATAGATGTGCATTATTCTTAATACATCACACAACAATTTTTGCTTATTGCAGCTTGTTTTTAAATAAAATTGGCACAACTTATTGCTGTGAAACAACATCCTCTTTACACTATACTTTAAAGGAATGTTTCAGGTTCAATGCAAGTTAAGCCAGAGACTGTTTAGCAGAGACGGGCCAATTATATTAAAATTAATAAGATATTGGAATGCCCAACAGTCAGCAGATGTAGAAAGGAAGTCCCGCCTTGCAGGTCAAAGAGCCAGTCACATTTAGATAAAGATATCACCTGTCAATCAACTCTAGAACACATGCTTTAGCTATACAAAGCCTAAATTTTTTTTTTTTGCCGTAATCTGAGGTAAAGACACACAATTTATGATACCAGTGTTGTCAGATTTTTCTGATGATGGAAACACGTTATTTGATCTTTAACTTGACCAACCGTTTTGTATACTTCAGTCTTTCTCTATTCAAGTTGATAAGAGCAGCACTTTCATGACTGGAAATAGCTTCCTGGGTGCATTTCAAAGATGGCCGCCAGTGGACTGGCTTGCAAGAAAGACTTTGGCTGAACTCAGTCAAAGTCTTTCTAGCAAGTCATGGATACAGTGTACTGTATTAAACCAAGGTTTTAAGCTCTCGTATGGTTTTGCAAGACTTGAAAATCTTATGGACATTGGCAACTTCTATGATACTCCCAATTTACTGTAAAAAACAAGAAGAACTTTTCAAAAATGTTTCCTGTTGTGCTCCATGGAAGATAGAAAGTGAATAAATCCTTTAAAAGTGCTTTGATAAGAATTAAGACAAATCCAATGACACATTGGTGTGACTTCTAACCTTTACGAGGAAAACTCAAGCTATCTGCTCTCGATGTCAGCACTTAAAGTGCATCTGTCTCGAAGAACACCCCTCCACACACCCCTGTAATTTAATTTCCTAAATGTGTGTTCTCCTAAACTGGATACATTGAATGGCAATAACTTTATCTAAATGGCAAAAGCATTATGTGCAGGTTGGTTTACTCTCAGTGAACGGGTAGCGTGTGAATGGATGCTCTCATGGTGTTTCAATGGCGAATTGGGGAGAGCCATAGGGAGAACCAGGACTTTTCCCAGTGGGCCAGCCGCGAAACGGGGCCGAACGCACCATCACCATGCACTTTTTCCTTTAATAATTTCAAAAGCAGCCTACATAAATGCCTTGCTTGACTAGACCACTCAGACATCTTGAATTTTGTAATTGTAAGACACAAAACATCTATCAAAGTCCAGTTCCTCCAGAGACGGTCACCGTGACCACTACAAGATGGCAAATGATGTGTCAGTATTGTAGAGGTGTGACAGTAGGCTGGTTTCTGGGGGGGGGGCAGTGTTGTCAGTGGGCTACTGAAGGCAGCGAATGGTTTAATTGAGGACAAACGCCGATAAACTATGACTAAAACCCACCGCAGATGTTCTCATCATCACAGACCCCAAGGCAGGAAAACTAAATTACTCAAACTGTGATAAGAATCGTAGTGTTTCTTCAACTAGGGTCACTTTGTTTACGTTTACAAATAAAAGTTCCCATTAAACACGTTTCAACATATTTCGTTTATTTAGTTTGTCTGCCAACAGTGTCTCGTGGATCTGCACGTATCACAAGAGAATTCTGTCATTTTTGTCTTTTTCCCCCAAATATGTTATAAATCACTATTTATAGTCAGTCTGTGATGGATTTGACATTTAAAACATTTTTTGAAGGCACGCCAAAAAAAATAAAATAAAAAAAATAAATAAAAACACTAATAAAAAGACTTTTATTTTGCACAGTTAAAAGTAGAAGTAAAATGTACTTAACTTCATGACATAATATTGATTAAAGTGAGTAAATTTAACTCAAACATTTCAGTTCATACAGTAACTTTTACTTACAAATCCGATGTATATGGTACTTTAAGTAACAGTTTTACAATTAAACAAATTCAGATTTTTACTGTTTAAATTTAGTACAAATGTAGTACAATTTAATATTTTCTAGTTCACGCTTACCGTTAACTGACCCATTCAATGTAGAAAGTACTTAATCTTTTCTGCTTTCTGTTTTTGTAAAAACACACCTGTTATACCCACTTATGAAACACACCACAAGAGCCACAAAGCCTTAAAATACAGGTGAAAATTGATGGTAAGGCAACTGTTTTTGTAACATTCGACTCATTAAATAAGGTAAGGACTGTTATTTATTGTTTGTGAAGCCATTTTCAAGCTGTAAGTTGACAGTTGCAATCACATACAGGAAATCTCGGTTTTCAATTCAATCCAATTACTGAAATAATGACTTTTCCTTCTTTCCCACAATGTCATGTTGATTGCACAGTAGGTCAAGGAATGATCCCTGAAAAGTGGCAGCAGGTTATTTAAAACTCATTCAGTGCTTGTACATCTGTGATACCAAGAGTTAAATCATATAACTGAGGACAGCTAACTAAAACAAACATTACCTTACATTTTTATGTGGCAGTATTAAAAATAATAAAATACAATTATATGCATTTATGTGGTAGAAGTAATCCCAGTGTATTTCGAGGAACATTTCATTAGTATGTGTGTTTTTAAATGTCATGATTCTGTCAAGAACATATCCGGGTCATATTTCACCCCATAATCAATAGAAAAATTATTATATTTTGCTTAAATAAATATATATGTAAAGAAATGCTTAAAGATAAGCACCGATATGATTTATCTGTATGTATATTGTTTTCATGACATTTAAACACATTTCCCGATTACTAACCCTGTCAAACACACACTTCCTCATTTAATAGCGACATTATCTCCTTTTTGTTTAATTGCCTGAATCCAGCGAGCTTGTACAAAGTTCAGCATCTTTTGGAAATGCATGGAAACACAACCCCGGACGTCAGGGCTGGACTGGGAAGAGAAATCGGGCCGGGATTTTAGATGCAACTTGCCCAATTGTTGAGCGGGGGGGGGGTTAATTAATTACACCCCTGATCGGCCCAAAAGTGCATCGGCCCACCAGGGAAATGCCTGGTATGCCAGATTACCAGTCCAGCCCTGCCGGATGTTATATTTTAGAATTTGTGCAAACAGGAACAATGTAGTGACACTGTTTATTATTGTTCTTCCCCATCGCCACCATAGTTTGCCCAACTATGACGACTTCCACTTCACGAACACGGAAGTGTGAAAAGGGTCCATTAATTCCTCTGTTAAAACTTGTATATTATTTGATCTCTGAAGTTGTTTAAATTGTCGTTTTTACTGTCATTTTAGGGTTTATAGCATTACGTTGTCATTGCAAAATTGAAAAAACAAATTTTGATTTCCCTACTCCCCCATTTATCTGGAACACCATTACGTAAGTAAAATATGCTGCGAATGGTTTGTCATGTTGTTTTTGCAGCTAACACATATGCTGTCGACCTTTCTGAAAATGACTTCTATCAGGAAGACTCACAGACTTGAGTGAAATGTAAGATGACATTTATTTGATGAATATAAAACAGAAAGGTAATGTCTCTCTTTAGCGTAGGCCCCGTCTGGCGGTCCGAGGAAGTTGTACTCGGAACCGTCATATCCTGCCGGAGATAGGAGGCAGGGGCGAGGAGCCTACCCCTGTGCGGGACGGGACTCAACAGGTGGTGGTGGTGTGGTGGAGGTTGCCGTGTTAGCACACTGAAACAGCAATGTGATAGATTGTGAGCAGACTTATAAAGCAATGGCTTACATGTGATTGGCCAGGAGTTACCCAGCTAATGGTGCGATGATCTACAGCTGCTAGTATTCCCGCTAGAACTACGCTGCGCTTACATTGATGGCAATTTTTTGAAACGCACAAAGAGTGTAATAGTCTTGAGTTTTTATTTTGGCAGATCACTTGAAAACTACAACTAAAATAAAATCTAAAAAACTCAACCAATTAATATTGTTAACAAAGGGAATACTGCAGAATAATTTCTTCCCAGTCTCAGCAACATAACGTGGCATACAGTATCCGAAGGGCATGAAATAAAATAAAAATGGACAAAACCCTTAACACAATTTGTTACCTCAATGATTCTCACAAATGAGAACAATTTTATAATATCACAACAGTAGTCAAAAACATTAATTTCACACATTTTTAACCAGAAAACGATGTCAAGTGAGTGACATTTACTACAATAAGCTCATATAATCTCAAATTCTGGGTCATAAGAAGGCATAACAGGTAATGAGAATCTTGTAAATGATGTTGGAGGACTTTGATCCATCTTTCAGTTCTCATTTGTCAAAATATTCCCTGACCATGAATAAATAAACCAACATACCACAGTTACAGATAGTTTAATCCAGACAAACTCACAAAAAAAGTGCAGAAACGGCTACAAAGGTCTCCCAAAAACATCTAATAGATGTTGAGTTTTGTCTCGACTTTCTAGTGCTCATGTGAATTTTTATGCATCAGTCCGAGGTTTGCTTCTGGACTTCCGCACATCTCAATACAGCTTATTGTACCCCTTCAGAAACCCATCTAGCTCCTCATTGGTTCTCAGGGGTTCTGGTAGTTTTGTAGAGGGGTTGAAGTTTGTGCTTAGTGAGATTTGGACCACATTGAGCAGGTTCAGGCTTTGGGCCCCCCCGATGCATATTTAGGTCCACGCAGCGGGGGCATGTTTCCATGATGCACTTCCTCGTTGGGGTACGCCAAGAGTTGGTCCTCATATCTGTCAAAAAGGAAGAAGAAGGCCTTTGGAGGTAATGTGTATGGTGAAATGTATTTAATATAAGCAATAGTAATAATAGTGAAACTATTTCTCCATTTGTTTAACCAAATATCTTTCCAATTTGTTGTCTTGGGTGTTGTCTGAGGTGTTTTCTCTGTGTTGCAATAAGACAGTAAATAATGAAATCAAGTCAGCCTCCAGTCAGGTGGCTTGTCTAGGACTTTTCCAATTAATTCAGAAGCCCAGTCCATATGGTGAGCTAATTATCTGTCAGATGGGGTGAAAGGATGCAGTGTTAGTGTGGGCAGAAGTTCTGCTCTCATTCCATCACCATTATCTCTTTCCCTACTCCAAACCCTGCACTCCAAAGATACCAAATTAGCTTTAGTAAGGATGACATCACGCTGAAATGGTTGTTAAAAACAACAGCTGCAAAATAGCGCCCTCAACTGCCAACTGTTATGAACAACATGGCAGAAAAATGGCATTAAGCCTCATAAATTCGCTGCAACTACAATACAACGAGACGCGGACACATTTTTGTTTGCTGTTTACAGAGTCTAGAGCCGTCAGAGACCAGTGAGATATCACACGACACTTACAGCAAATCAGCGAATGACTGATGGCTCAATTTCAAACGAGAAATACAGTAATCATTGTAGTTCTTAATATGTGTTTGGTCACATCTAAAGAAACCGTTTTAGATCAGACCTTATAATGCCTTGGAAGGCATCCTAATGAGGTGCCTTCATATGCAAATCACTGCCAGTGGAGTCATTACCGGTGTCTGAAAGCTAGAAAATGCTGCATTTGGAGGCTGTATACGGACGTAGGAGGAAAATAAGGTGCCTTACACACTGATTGAGACCAGTTTCCTTAATGGAATAGTTTGCCTAAAAATGAAAATACAATGCAAGTGAATGATGGCCATAATTTTGAAGCTCCACAAAGCAGATAAAGGCAGCCAAAAAGTAATCCAAAAAACTCCCATGGTTAAATCCATGTCTTCAGAAGTGATATGTTCAATATTTAATACTTTTTTTTTTTACTATTAATCTCCACGTTCAATTCCACTTTCTTCTTCTTTTGTTTTAGGCAATTTGCATTCTTCGTGCATATCGCCACCTACTGAGAATATATAGTAAAAAAAGAACTTAAATATTGATCTCACCCATACCTATCATATCACTTCTGAGTTCATTTGCATTGTATGGACTAAAAGAGCTGAGATATTCTTCTTAAAATCTTCGTTTGTGTTCAGCAGAAGAAAGAACGTCATATACATCTGGGATGACATGAGGGTGAGTAAATTATGAGAATTTTCATTTTTTGGTGAACTATCCCTTTAAGAGGTACATTCATACAAAAACACAGTTGGTTAAAGGCTGATTTAAGCTATTAACTGATTAGGCAGCAAGGCAACAAGGCAGCTGCATTAGCTATTAGACACAGCCTAGTGTACCTGCAGCCTACCATGATTTTGCATGATAGTTAAAACCTATATGAGTCAATGGATTTTACCCACCATCTGAAGAGGTGCACACTGCACAGCAGAAATGTCACATTCGGTCTGTGTCCTCTGTCTGAAGTTCAACAGCTCTTCTGAGCACATGCACTCAAAGTTGAACATGACAGTTTAGAAGTTTCAGATTTCTACTGAAATCTGCTCACAGTAAAAGAGAGAGACAGACTTTTCCTAATACATCCTGTGCCGTCCCCATATCTCTCCTCTAAATCCAGGTCAAGTCCCTGGTGTGAATCAGACATATGTAACCCTGACCGGACCAGAGCAGGAGGAGACTGAGAGGTTAGACAGTGCTAACATTAGCTCTGCATTAAAATAGATCTACTGTAACCTGTCCATACAAAACCAGCCATAGCAAACAGGTTTGAGACTGTACGATAACAAATGATATCTCTTAAAAAAACACTCTGTCTCATAGATGGCAATAAGACACATTGGCAAATGGAGATTTGCTGAATTCTCACCCTCTCACCGTGTTGTTTAAAACCTAAATTACTTTTTCTTCCGTGGAACCAGTGTTAATATTTTAAAGTTAAAACTAATTAAAATGTAGTCAATATTTCATCTTTTCAGATTCATTCATTTTAGTCAGTTTTACTCTAACTAAAATGGCACAATTTTAGTCGACAGAAATAACACATTTTAGTCATCGATAATGTGCAACATGACAAACTGTAACAGACCAAATATTTAATATATTTTGAAAAATTTATAAACTAGAGGTTGACCAAATACCGATATCTTATGTGGTGGAAAAGGCCAATAACCAATTAATCAAGTGAAAGATTTTAAAATGGATTTATAGAAAAACATTTATTTTTCTTTCCTTACTATGACGGGAACAGACATAAAGGCTACATGAGTCCAAAATTAATAAAATCCCAGATGCAGTTTATTGTTCAACCAAAATCCTAATTTATTGTATAATGTGGGACTGTTAAGTATAAACAAGCCCAAAACACACAAGGGACTCTTATTTTGAAATGACAGAGACTTGGCTCTGTTTTAATACTCTATAAATATGTATTTACCAAATTAAACTTTATGTATTCACCTGAAGATGGTTTAGTGTGTGTATGTGTGAACACGGAGGAATAAAACATTTAAAAAACTATCGGCATAGATTTTTGCCAATAACATTAATTCCAAAAAGCAACAATCGGCATCGATTAATCGGTAAAACCGATTTAGCGCTAAGCTAACATGGTTCAAGTTCACTTGTTAATTCGCTTTATTGTCTGTGCAGATGTAAGTTGTAATATTACGTTTATGTTGTGGATATAGCGGATTAATCTTGCATAAACAGGATGCGTTTGTGTGAGGTAATTCATCTGTTAGTAAAGTTCATTGTACAGGTGTTCAACTTGCGCAGCTCAATCGGGAAAATTCCCAATAAACCATCACAGGATTACTTGAATCAATTCTTTGGTTTGTTTTTACTTGTTTTTAATAAATAAATAATAAAAAAATATTTAAGTTAATATCTTGCCGTATGATTTTTTTTTCCTCATCATATTTCCCCCAAAAAATGTTTTATTTCAAACCGTTTGATTATCGTCATGATGATACATTTCGTCTTGTCTTTATTATCCTATATTGTATGTGTAACTGGTTCTACTCAACCCACTCCGAGCGGGAATCGAACCGGTGTCTCCGTCGTGGGAGGCAGGTGCGCTAACAAGGAGGCTAAAGGCTACGGTCAGTCGCTAGTGCACCTCTTGTGGTCAGGAGAGTGAGGTTTACACACTACACAGCTATCTACCAACTGGCTCCCGTTACACTCACCCACCTAAACCTCACTCCCATCCGAGTCACGGCACCATTGTAATCGGCCCTGGTCGCCCCGCTCCGAACGGGACTCGAACCGGGGTCTCTGGCGTGGAGGCTAATGGCCTCCAGCATCAGACGGTAGTGCACCTCTTGAGATCAGGAGAGTGAGGTTTACTACCAGCTGGCTCCCGTTACACTCACCCACCTAAACCTCACTCCCATCCGAGTCACGGCACCATTGTAATCGGCCCTGGTCGCCCCGCTCCGAACGAGACTCGAACCGGGGTCTCTGGCGTGGGAGGCTAATGGCCTCCAGCATCAGATGCTAGTGCACCTCTTGAGGTCAGGAGAGTGAGGTTTACTACCAGCTGGCTCCCGTTACATATGTGGAAAAAAGGTGCAATGAAAGTGAATGGCGACTGAGGCTAACATTTGCCTATAATCTCTTTTGTGTTTCACAGAAGAAAGAAAGACGAACTGGTTTGGAACAACATGAAGGTTAATAAATTATGACACACTTTTCATTTTTGGGTAAACTATTCCTTTAAGGGTTAAATGAAACATAACTTAGTAAAACAAGCAACAACATGACAATGTCCAGTCATGCTGAGCAACCAGGAGCTTCTGTATGTATCTTGAATGTTTCTTAAGGGGGCATTGAAATACAATTGTTAATAAAGTTTACCCGTTTTATAGTCTTTCAAAGCTGATTCCCATGCATGACAGATGCTGCTGCCCAAACAACACAAGAACTTTGATCATCATTCCCCTGAGCTGCTGCCCCTCTATAGATCACACAGTAAAGATGCCATTTAAAGACACTAGCAGTGTTTTCTCATGCCCGCAGGAGGGGAAACTGCACGTAGCCCTTAAATAAAAACACATTAAATGAGCAGCAAATGATCTGACCCATACAAAGATTTTCATGAATAGATTTTAAACAGTAATTTAATTCAGTAAGTTCTATTTTGGTCAGGGACCTCTTCTTTGTCTCTCTCTTTCTCTCTGTAACAGATGTTCCCCTCTGAGCAGGGGCCAGTTCTGTAATTTCTCACAATGCTCCAGGGGAAGCACTCGTATGACAGCGCATTCAGGTCTTCATGCAGTTGCAATAACATGCTGTGCTTCTGCCATGTGCTTTTTTTCTGCCTCTACTATCAATCTGGACAATTGTCTGTTTAAAGAAATAGTTCACAAAAAAAAAAAAAAAAAATCGCTCATGTAGTTCCAAACCCATTTGACTTTCTTATGCACACAAAAAGAGAATTTGTTATTAATGTGTGTCAATTTCAGTGGATACTGATGAAATTTTAGATGTTAGAAACGGCTTTAATTTAATTTAAGTCATTTGTTTTGTCGGTTTGGGTGGACACATGAGAACTTGCAATGAGAACTCACTCGCTACTGTAAACAAGCTTCTATGGTTGCGTTTTTGTCGCATTATTGTTCACAGGAGAATTTGTTTGTTTTTAGCGCTAAATAACGCAAGTTCTTGCATTCACATGTATCACTGTGAACAAGCTTTTATGGTAGCGCTAAAGCAACGCTAGTTCTCGCATAAACAAGTGACCACTGTGAACATGCTTTACTCCTAGCGCATCAAAAATGCAATGCAAGTTCATGCATGAACACCTCCCACTGTAAAAGAGCTTTTTTTTGTAGCGCAAAAAACAATGCAAGTTCTCGCATAAACACACGTGCTACAGTGAACATGCTTTTCTTGGACTGCTAAAACAATGCAAGTTCTTGTGTGAAAGAGTACATCTTTGAACAAGCTTTTCTAGTAGCGCTAAAACAACGCATGTTTTTACATGAGCAAACGTGCCACCGTGAACAAGCTTTTCTAGTAGCGCTAAAACAACGCAAGTTTTTACGTGAGCAAACGTGCCACCGTGAACAAGCTTTTCTAGTAGCGCTAAAACAACGCAAGTTTTTACGTGAGCAAACGTGCCACCGTGAACAAGCTTTTCTAGTAGCGCTAAAACAACGCATGTTTTTACATGAGCAAACGTGCCACCGTGAACAAGCTTTTCTAGTAGCGCTAAAACAACGCAAGTTTTTACCTGAGCAAACGTGCCACCGTGAACAAGCTTTTCTAGTAGCGCTAAAACAACGCAAGTTTTTACGTGAGCAAACGTGCCACCGTGAACAAGCTTTTCTAGTAGCGCTAAAACAACGCAAGTTTTTACGTGAGCAAACGTGCCACCGTGAACAAGCTTTTCTAGTAGCGCTAAAACAACGCAAGTTTTTACGTGAGCAAACGTGCCACCGCGGAACAAGCTTTTCTAGTAGCGCTAAAACAACGCAAGTTTTTACGTGAGCAAACGTGCCACCGTGAACAAGCTTTTCTAGTGCGCTAAAACAACGCAAGTTTTTACGTGAACAAACGTGCCACCGTGAACAAGCTTTTCTAGTAGCGCTAAATAACGCAAGTTTTTACTTGAGCAAACGTGCCACCGTGAACAAGCTTTTCTAGTAGCGCTAAAACAACGCAAGTTTTTACGTGAGCAAACGTGCCACCGTGAACAAGCTTTTCTAGTAGCGCTAAAACAACGCAAGTTTTTACGTGAGCAAACGTGCCACCGTGAACAAGCTTTTCTAGTAGCGCTAAAACAACGCAAGTTTTTACGTGAGCAAACGTGCCACCGTGAACAAGCTTTTCTAGTAGCGCTAAAACAACGCAAGTTTTTACGTGAGCAAACGTGCCACCGTGAACAAGCTTTTCTAGTAGCGCTAAAACAACGCAAGTTTTTACGTGAGCAAACGTGCCACCGTGAACAAGCTTTTCTAGTAGCGCTAAAACAACGCAAGTTTTTACGTGAGCAAACGTGCCACCGTGAACAAGCTTTTCTAGTAGCGCTAAAACAACGCAAGTTTTTACGTGAGCAAACGTGCCACCGTGAACAAGCTTTTCTAGTAGCGCTAAAACAACGCAAGTTTTTACATGAGCAAACGTGCCACCGTGAACAAGCTTTTCTAGTAGCGCTAAAACACATGCAAGTTTTTATGTGAGCAAATGTGCCACCGTGAACAAGCTTTTCTAGTAGCGCTTAAACAACGCAAGTTCTCACGAAATAAGTGACCACCGTGAACTTGCTTCTCTCATAGTGCGACCAAAACGCAACCAATCATAACACATTTAATGTTTAAAAATATGTCCATTTTGCAGCATTTAACGTCACCGAATTGCTAAAATAACGTTGCCTGTTTTTCGTTGCTCTGAAAACATTTTTCTGCACCAAACTAATGCAATTGTTTGTTTCATTTAGCTACGCCTGCTTTGAAAATTGTGTAAAGCTCAAACACAAAATCTTAATTTTCATATTCAGCAGCTGTCAATTAATTTAGTAGCAATGTTGAACTGTCTTCTTACAAGCTCTCGAAGACTCCTGTAATTGTTAATGAGAGGCTTTAACAGCAATGACAGGCTTAATTAGACGGATATTCACTCACACTAATATAGCAAAATCTGGTTGACGTGCTTATGTACTGTAAGAGAATGGTGTGTGTGTACTGTATGTGCGTTTTTCCCCTGTAGTTTCAGCCTTAGACAGCACACCCACGGACCATCTGAAGAATATAAACCTTTTTAGCAGACTGTGATGATGCGTTTCCGCCTTATTTAGCAGTGCAAATCTCGCAATTGTTTTATATTATACATTTTTTGGTAACACTTTACAATACGTGTGCATTAATAAGCATTAATTCATGCTTAACTAATGCAAAGATAATAATGAGTTAATGTATGACTCATGATTAACTAAGACATTGTCACATCAGTCTGTCTGATTAATATATTAAGTTATATAAGAATTGCTATTAATTAAATGTGTCACTGTGGATTAATTCCCTAACAACTTATTATATGAATGAATAGTGTTAATTAATGCTTAATGACCATAATGAGCTGAAGCCATATATTTGAACAATACGGATGCACTAATATGCATTAAAACATGCTTAATTACTGCATTATTACTGCAAATTCATGTGTTAATTACAACAGTAATATATGTACAGTATGTAGTGTACAGCATTACATTTTTAAAAGGACTATGTGAAACCGTATGCAATAATAAACATTCAAAACAGTAGTATGCAACATTGTTGCCACATGACCTCATTACATTGCATGTTTAAATCAGTGACTGCCGTCCAGTTTTTATCTCAGAAATGAATATGATTATTTTGCATCTTTATTCCAATTAAATGTATGTTAACTTCATTTATAACACTGGAAATGAAATGTCAAATTGATTGCATTGCATTGTGGAAGATTAGGGATACATCAATACAAAATCTGCGTGCTGATACGATATCCGAATTCAATTATTTATAACAACTTCTGCTGATAATGCAAGTTTGGTCGTTTTTCTTTTTATGCTACCTTGTTTCAAATCACTATTAATGAATTACACAACTTTGAAATAAATTTAAATAACTTATTATTTATGTCTATACAGTATGACACCCATATTTCAGAGTAACTCAGTAATAAAAAAAGCACATTATTAACTCACATTAACTGAATTCTGAATGATGAAGCTGTGTCTCTCTGCTGTCATTGTCACCCAATTCAAAGTAGTTCCACACAAGAGACACTGTAGAATTTACACACTGTAGAATTAGTAAGAGTAATATGGAAGTATGCAATCTGATCTAGTTTTGGAAGTGTGTGTTTGTTTACACTCACCAGGCTGTTGCTGTGTTATGTGTGATCTGTGTTGTGTTATGTGTGTCCTCTATCATGCCGTGTCTGGTCTGACTGCAGCTGTGTTGATGATGTTGCTCATAAGGTTCTGATAGAGCTCTAGGTTGAACGGGACGCCCGTCATTCTCCTCCTGCCCAGTGGCGTGCCACTGAGTGCGGGACTGTTTCAGCCAGCGGCCCCCCAGACCGCACTTCTCCAGATATACCCGACACACTTCATAGTTCATGGCAGAATAATACAGGAAGTCAAGGGCTAACAGCACCATGACGAAAAATCCATAGATCCACACGCCGATTAAGGCAGAGTAATTGCTGTGACAGAGAGAAAAGAAGAGAAATTTAGACCCTCTTAAAACTGCAGTGCATATTTTTTGAACCAGGAATATTCCGGGTTCAAAGTTAAGCTCAATCAACAGCATTTGTGGCATAATATTGATTAGCACAAAAATACATTTTGACTTGCCCCTTCTTTTCTTTAAAAAAAGCAAAAACCCAGGTTACAGTTTGGCACTTATAATGGAAGTGAATGGGGCCCATCTGTAAACATTAAAATACTCACAATTATAGCCATAAAACATAAACAATATGCGTATTAATATAACTTTAGGCTGATAAAATTTTCGGTGTAAAGTTATAGCCAGTTTTACAAGTTCATTGCCATCATGATGTAATGTCAACAAACCCGAAAATGACTGAAAATGACAGCTCAAATAATACATGAGTTTCAATTGAAGACTTAATGTAATTGCTTCTATAAAGTTATAAGCTTCACATTTCTGCCTGTATGCCCTCCAACGTAATGCCACAAATGCTGTCGATTGAGCTTGACTTGTATTGAACCCGGAATATTCCTTTAAATATAAATAAGCCATTTGTAGGTTGATTTCTCTGTAAAAGTGTAAACACTGTGGTTTTGTGGCACTTTTAAAACATTGTTTTTTTTAGCGTGTGTTCAGGAAATATTCATTTTTGCAGTTTCGTTTGGTGGCACCGGCTTTAATGTTTTAATTAATCTACAAATGGCTCTCCCTAATATTTTAACATAAGAGTATTTAAAAAATGTTATATAATTTTACAAAGAAAAGAAATACTGTATGTACACAATCGTAATACTTAAGTAAAGATACTTTAATGGAAATGTACTCAAGTAAAAGTAAAATGTAAAAATACTAAATTTAAAGTATTAAAGTCACTGTTATTAAATGTACTTAAGTAAATGGTAAAAGTAAAGTAATACTGTGGCGGTATGGAGTCTATTCATTCGGATATGTAATATTCTGATTCCCAAATTTATTCAGATCACTTTTCAAACCAATTTGACCGATTGAAAACAATCTAATTGGCCAAGAGAGTCCTCTCAAATGATTCGTTCAGAATTCAATCATCATCGCTATCACATACCCGCATGCAGTTTACATTTGCAGCTGTTATTTTTTGCAGTGTTTACACACAAAGTAACAAAAATATATGTAAGATAGCATTCATTTTGCTTCAAAATGTAGTGACGTAAAAGTGAAATTCAACAGAAGTATTTATACTGAAGTCAAGTAGAAATATTTCAAAAATGTACTTAAGTATATTATAACTATACACCTCAGGTTGTTGCTGTCAGTGTGGCATTAATGCATTCTGCCTAGAGGACAACAACAGCTAGACAAACATTAACTCATATCTGCACCAGACTGAAAAGAACATTGGACCATCCCAAGATGGGGGTGCTTCTGAGAATCTATGGTGATTTAACCTCAGGCCAGCTGTAAATATCACTGCCTTATCCTGCTGACCACTGATGAGAATGAAACAGCTTCACATCAGGCTGTCTGTTCTATCAGTAAATGCCTTAAAGGGATAGTTCACCCAAAAATGAAAATTCTGTCCTCATTTACTCATCCCTATGTGGTTCCGAACTCCTATGACGTACTTACTTTTGTGGAACACAATGGAAATGTTGGCAGAATAATGTCATATAGGTTTATCTTGCAGCCAGGAAACTCACTTGTGAGCGTAACCATCTGGAGATGTGGTCAGGTTGACCCCCATGATTGTCTGGAACTCGGTCTCATTGCAACAGTACTTGAAGGCTGTGTTGTTATGGTGACAGCAGAACATGTACGTCTTATTGTCTGAGAGACGAGGACAGTGGAATCCAAAGTGGTAGCGCCCCTTGTGATCAGAGTAAGGCTCGCACACCCGAAAGTGTGCAGAAAAAACTGTAAAAATAAAAAAAAGGTGCAAAAACAGGACATTTAGTGTGCGAAATTGTAGGATAGAAGATAGTCAGCATAACAACCAAAATTGACCATATTTGCTTTTTTTAATACACGCTCCTTGCTATCCGTTATTGCACAGAAAGAAAATGTTTGCCTTTGTTTTCTTTCATCGGTTTGCTCCGCCTCTGAAACAACTTCCAAATTTGTATAATGTCACCAAGCACTCTTACTTTTCAACACCTCAACCCGTTGTTGTAGTACTTGAATCCAGGACTCGGACATGAGTTCGACTTGAGTTGCCAGATTGATGACTTGTCTCCGACTTGAACACTAACGACTAATGACGAGCATTGGGTGCATTCTGACTCAGAGGAGAGGACTCGTTACAACCGTTAACTTTTGTGCACTGCCCAATTATGGCATGAGATCACATGCATGTCATGCCACGTACCTGGTACACGGATTTCCTTTTCTTTCATTCAAAACTGGATGTGCACTCTCAAATCTCCCTGCTCTCATTCATACTAACCTTATCTGTTTAAAGTTATATCCAAAAACGAGATTAAAGGGTTTATCTATATTACGTCATCATGACAACAAAGTTGTAATATTGGATGTAACTTACACAAATACACAAATAGTTAGTAGGTGATTTAATCACACTAAAATTATGTTAACACGTATAATGTATTCGTGTTGTGGCTATACTTTTAACCTCCTGAGAATCCGCGTCCACATCCATGGACATTACTTTTTGGCTTCGCTATAGGCTATGCATAATGTCATTTCATCTAAACCTACTGATCTCAGTTCAGAAGACTGGGCTCTCATTAAAGAGTTAAACTTTCGACGCACCGAGTCATGTGACAAAACAACATGCCGCCGATCTCAGCTGACTTTGTCTTTGGTAGAAACGGCAACAAAACTACATCTGGTAAGAAACCTCATTATGCTTCTACATTAAAAACCTGTTTAAATCAAAAGAGTAGAGTCTCTAGTTTCATCTGACATGCCATTTGTCAGTGATGTATCGCGAAACACCACGCTGCTAAACACAATGACCACCTACGTGGACTACAAGCTAAATATCTGATATTCACAGTGCAATGATCAGATTGAGAATAAATGGATGCATCCAAAAACTGGAAAATGTTGCTTTCAGTAGCTGTATATGGAGCTAGAATGAAAATAAGGTGCATTTCAAACTGTTCTGAGACCAGTGCAGACAGACAGCACACTGGAGGTTAAGTCATTCCCTAATTAGGGAGCAAGGGAGCATCCTATAGCTTTCCTATGAAGCCAAGTGCATTCACTCCTAACATCCAGTCAGAAGTTCAGTTTCAGGCTGCAGATGCAGAAACGGGGCAATGGTAATCAGTACATAGCTTCAGTGTTTATAATGTACAAATTTGTGGCAGGGCGGAGGGCAGGGCCGGGTCGTGATCCTACACACCCGGTCCCGTATTAGGCTAATTATGCCTCTGTGAGGGATAAAGGCTGACTGCAGAGGATCGTGCGGGAGAGAGAGATCGTTTACGGACATGGTGCCGAAGCCCGGGAAGGAGGAGGGATACGCCGTAGTAGAGTTCTCGCCACTACCGTCCACCCCAGCGGAGCAGCCGCGGCCATCTGCCGGGGGACGAGGAGCCCAGCCGCCTGAAAGAGGACGATGGCCGCAGACCGCGAGGGGAGAATGGGCTCCTAACCGACCACCTGGAAAGGTCAGGGCCGCTGCCAGGGGCGGAGGAGTTCCCTACCAGCCGCTGAAACGTGGCGGGGTTTAAGACCGCCGACTGCGAGCGGGGAGGGGCTCACTGCCGACCGCCTGGAGCGAGGGACCGCTGCCAGGGGCGTGGGAGACCCCTTCTGCTCCCCGAGAATGCAGCGGGCTGGAGGATTGCCTCTGATCTGCCCGGAGAGGCGCGGCTGTCTTCCGATAGGGGGTGTAGGAGTGGCCGAGGAACAAGCTGCGGCGTATCGGAGAACCGGCGAGTAAAAGTTTTTTTTTTCTCATCTCTTTCCCGCACGATCCTCTGCAGTCAGCCTTTATCCCTCACGGAGGCATATTTAGCCTAATACGGGACCGGGTGTGTAGGATCACGACCCGGCCCCGCCCTCCGCCCTGCCACAAAATTTCTGATGTAATGTCCATTACGTCTCAAAATGACATGAATAACCAATAGTCCTGGAAACATAATAAACAATTTGAACAACTATCTATAGCTTGGCATTATTTATAGCTTGGGAATGAAAAATGCACACAGCAGTCATGCTCGGGTCTCAGAAGGTTAACATGCTGTGTATTTTAATGTTTTTGCACTGGTCCCATTTACTTCAGTTGTAGATATAGTTGTATTTTTGTTTAAATAAACAAGGGAACGAGTCCATTATTTTTTTGTAGTAATCACCTTTATGCAACATATAGTGTTGATTGAGCTTATCTTGTATTGAACCCCTATATTTGCTTTTATTAGACATATGCTGCCATGTAAAGGCAAAACACAGCGACTACTGTACACATTTCATCAAACTGAAAATCTAAGCCATTTGTCTCCATTTCAGTGTTGGTGTAGTTACTGCATTTCGACTTTTTAAGGCAGAATAGTAACACGTTAATAGGAAATAGGAATGGGACGTGTCGCAGGTCAGACTCGAATCTGAGCACTATAGAAGCACAAGCACACATTTGGAGCATTTGCACTTACTGCTGCATCATTGCTCCAGCATTAGCTGTCAGTTCTAATAGGAAATAAATCTTCTGATTTACAGCCAAGTTCTTTCATTACAAATATATGATTTTGAGTGAATCACTGCATTTAAGTTCATTTTTCAGGTTTTATGATGCTCACCACATTTCGTGGAGTCTTCAGAAATGGAAATTAAATTGAATGGTATTCTGAACCATAAAAACGTGCTTGGAATATTTTTTTTTCTCTGATTCCGGCAGGTTCTAGAGTTAACTCACATGGGTCGGTGTTTTAAATATGACAGTCACAGTTCTGGTGCATTATTCATGTCAGAACTCAGAATAGAGTGTGACAGCTCTGTGCAACTAACCCCTGTTGACATGATTCTCCCAGAACAACCCAAACTGAACAGCCAGACTTAACAGTTCACAAACATCAAGTGAGAAGTCAGAACCAGATATGCTTGTTTTGAATTTCAATCCCAAGTTTTAGTCTAATTAGCTCTGATGCGATCATAGGTGAAGATGAGAAACAGTCCTCTCAGATGAAAGTCTTTCTGATAAATCATTATATTATGCTGCGAAAACTGATATAAGTGAAATTGTTTATTGAATTGAGCTTGAGATTCTTGTGAAAAATAATAGCCATTGTTTGTTTGAAGAGCTTTGAAAAAAGGCTTAAAATATACTGTACAACCTCTTTGATGTTATGATAAGGTGAAGGTGTTGATGGTTCTCAAACTCTGCAAGCAAGGGAGCAAATTTATCTAATTATGTAAGGAACATTTCAGTAACCAATTAAGTCAGTAATTGGTCTGACAGTCACAGTCAATCAGAATATACACTCACTGAGCACTTTATTAGGAACACTATGGTCCTAATAAAGTGCCTGATCTGGTCTTCTGCTGTTGTAGCCCATCCACCTCAAGGTTCGATGTATTCTGGGATGCTATTCTGTTCACAACAATTGTACAGAGTGGTTATCTGAGCTACCGTAGCATTTCTGTCAGCTCAAACCGGTCTGGCCATTTTCGGTTGAACTCTCTCATCAACAAGGCATTTCCATCCACAGAACTGCCGCTCCCTTTTGTTTTTGTATTGGGAACCATTCTGAGTAAACATTAGAGACTGTTGTGTGTGAAAATCCCAGGAGATCAACAGTTATAGAAACACTCAGACCAGCCTGTCTGGCACAAACAATTTTTTCCCCAAATTGATGGTTGATGTGAACATTAACTGAAGCTCCTGACCCGTATCTGTATGATTTTATGCATTGCACTGCTGCCACACGATTGGTACTAAGTCGAAGCACCTTTGGCAGCGATTACTGGGTATGAAGTGACAAGCTGGCCTCCATTCGCCATTCTCAGTCATGGCCTCCTAATACTCCCATCGATTATTTGGCTATATAACTCTACTCTCTCCTCTCCACCAATAGCTGGTGTGTGGTGGGCGTTCTGGCACACTATGGCTGCCGTTGCATCATCCAGGTGGATGCTACACAATCATGGTTGTTGAGGAGATTCCCCCTATACTATGTAAAGTGCTTTGAGGGTCTAGACAAGCGCTATAGAAATGTAAGGAATTATTATTACTATTATTATAAGTTTTGCACACCTGGATTTGGGGATTTTCTGCCATTCTTCTCTGCAGATCCTCTCAAGCTGTCAGATTGGATGGGGGCAGTCAGTGGACAGCCATTTTCAGGTCTCTCCAGAGATGTTTGATTGGGTTCAAATTCGGAATCTGGCTGGGCCACTTAAGGACATTCACAGAGTTCTCCCTAAGCCACTCTTCCATTGTCTTGGCTGTGTGCTTAGAGTCATTTTCCTGTTGGAAGGTGAACCTTCGGCCCAGTCTGAGGTCCTGAGCACTCTGGACCAGGTTTTCATAAAATATATCTGTATTTTGCTGCATTCATATTTCCACCCCTTCAACCCTGACCAGTCCCTGCCACTGAAAAACACCCCACAGCATGATGCGACCACCACCGTGCTTCACCGCTAGGATGGTATTGCGCAGGTGCCTGGTTTCTTCTGACACTTGGAATTGAGGCCAAACAGTTAAATCTTTCTTTTCTTCAGACCAGAGAATCTTGTTTTTCACAGTCTGAGAGTCCTTTAGGTGTCTTGCACTGAGGAGAGGTTTCAGTCTGGCCACTCTGCCATAAAACCCAGATCGGTGGAGTGTTGCAGTGATGGTTGTTCTTTGGCAAGTTTCTCCCATTTCCACACATGATCTCTGGAGCTCAACCAGAGTGACCATCAGGTTCTTGGTCAACTCTCTTACCGAGACCTTTCTCACCCGATTCTACAAAGAGTTGTTCCAAACTTCTTCCATTTATGAATTATGGAGGCCACTGTGCTCTTGGGAACGTTCAATGCAACCTACTTTATTTTTAGCCTTTCCCAGATCTGTGCCTTGACACAATCCTGTCTCTGAGCTCTGCAGACAGTTCCTTTTACCTCATGGCTTGGTTTTTTGCTCTGATATGCATTTTCAGCTGTGAGACCTTATATAGATGGGTGTGTGCCTTTACAAATCATGTCCAGTCAATTGAATTTTCCACAGGTGGACTCCAATCAAAGTGTAGAAACATCTCAAAGATGATCCAGAGAAATGGGATGCACCTGAGCTAAATTTATCAACAATCTGGGTTTGGCTGTGTAAGTATGGAGTTTAGATTGATGTAAAAAGAAAATAATTTAAAGGATTTTAGCATATGCCTGCAACATAACAACATTTTATAAAAATGTAAGGGGTCTGAATACTTTCTGAATGCACTGTATGTCTCTATATCTAAAGACTCATGACACTATCCTTGTATTAGTTTCCGGATGGTTTTCACCATGCTGCCTAGGGCTTCACACTCCACTGCAGAAGAAATAACTTGCACCTGTCGTAAATAATTAAAGAGGTTTTTCCAATTTGATCCAGTTTCCTGACCTGTAATCTCACACAATCCTGACACCCGATCAATGTTATGGAACTAACACTCTCCCAGTGGAGTGAGACCTCAGATGGACACTATCTAAAGCTCCAAATAGATGTGAGCCACAAATGGACAATAGACAAGACAATTCGAACGGCTCAGAGAACAGCTCAGGGGAATGAATGGCAATTTGAGACTTGTTTCTGATGGTGTTTCTTTAGCTACAGACAATTTTATGACTCAGGAGCTGGTATTTGTATTAAAAATAACAGATTTCAAGTTTTCATTTGTCCTTTTTGTTATATAAATAATATGCACACCAAGAGACCTACTTGATCGTTGGCTACAGGTGGTATAGATCTCAACAGTAAACATCCCATTAATTTTCTCTCTAGTGTTACGACCCTGGGCTTCCTCTATCTGTCCTACGGTGGCAGTGTGGGGAAGTATCTGGTTAGCTGGGGGAAGTAATTTCTATTTGATTTATTTGGAGTGTGGTATATAAGTAACGCTCTTTTGTTTATGTTTTAAGGGAGTTTAATTTCTAAAAGTCCACGGGGCCAAAAAGTTCCTATAGTTGAAATCACTCCAAAGTGCTTTTCTCTTGGTTTCTGATATCTCTATTTGCTCATGTCCACAGTTTACAGACAGCATGTGTATAAGGAACAGGCTTTACAACTAAGTACCATCAGAACATCTGTACGCCTTATCTTACCTTCAGTAGAAAGGAGGAGGAATATGATGGCCAGGATGCTGGAGTGATCGTTGGTGACACACATCTTCGTGTCTTTCCTCAAGGGAGGATAGAGACATGAAGCCTGACAGCTTCAGCTGGTTCCAGATGTCATGTTCCACCTCCAGCTTCTGTTCATGACTCTGACAGTCTGTCAGTACACCTGTAGTGGAAGAGGATAGATGTTTTGGTCAGGGCCGAATGAAAAAGAAAAATGCATCTAGTTGTGTACAGTAAGATACGTCTTGTTATGTTATTGCTCATGCGTCTTTCCTAAAGGGTTCTCAGTCTTGGATGTCAACCCATTCCTGGTTGTTAGTACACCCTAACGCTGCCTTTACGTCATTCCAGAATTATATTTACAAGACTAGCACATATGAACGGCACCTTTGCATGTTTACATGCACACCAATCACAAGAATAGCAAATATGCTTGCGATTAAAATAGCTATTTTGCTTGTTTATAAGGCGATAAGCTTGTGTGGAGCAATGATTTGCCATTATCTTTTGTAGAAGCACGAAAATGTTAAAATACACAGACAGAACATCAATTATGCACCTAATTATTTATTTATTTGCATCATTGCTAAAGTTCCTGTCATTGTTATGAAGAGAAAAAGAGAGAAAGGAATGAGAAATTTCCCAACACGTTCATTTTATGCCAAAATGAAATTTCCTTGAACACCCATTAAGCCAAAATAACTGCTTCGAGCTTCCAAGCAGAAACTTCCCAAGAGGACTTGAATGAGGACTTCAAGTGGAGTAGTGAATATCGTAATTATCAAGTTCCGAGCACTAGCCGTGGAGTACTTGGATGCATGTGATGGAGCATTGTCCTGCATAAAGATCACGGCCTTCTTGAATGCTGCGGACTTCTTCCTGTAACACCGCTTGAAGAAAGTACTTTCCAGAAACTGGCAGTAAGTTTGAGAGTTGAGTTTCAGTCCATCTTCAACTCGAAAAGGTCCAACTACCTCATGCTTAATGATGGAAGCCCATACCAGTACCCCTCCTCTACCTGACTCAAAGTGGTGCCCTGTGATCCAGCCACGGGCCCATCCATCTGGTCCCATCAAGAGACACTCTCAATTCACCTGTCCATAAAATGTTAAAAAAATTGTTTTCATGTATTTCTTTGTCCAATCTTGATGCTTCAACTTGTGAATATATTCAGAGGTGGTTTCAGCCTTCTTGACCTTGGCCATGTCTCGGAGCACTTGATACCTTGTACTTCAGGACACTCCAGGTAGGTTGCATTTCTGGAGTATGATAGCATTGGAGGATAATGGGTTCCTGGTAGCTTCACATTTAATTCTTCTCAAGAATTTAGCAGTTAGTTTGCACCTTTGAGCTATTTCAAGAGTGTTGCATCTGTCTGAAAGGCATTTTACAATATTTGAATTTTCAGTGTCAGTTAAATCTCTTTTTTGTCCCATTTTACCAGAGGTAATGAAGCTGCCTAATAATTATGCACACCTTGATATAAGGCGTTAGTCACTTTCGCCACACCCGCCCTCATTACACAAATACATACCACCTGAAAATGATTGAATCCAATAAGCATTCAAGTTTAGATGATTTGGAGTTTGTGCTTGGAAATAATGATAAGGTCAGAATCCTCACTTGCCTAATAATTGGGCACGCAGTGTATTTATATGTTAGAGTTTGGCTTCTTCTTTATTTTGTTTCTTGCTTGAATTCGTGACACAACGTGCTAATGAATCCCCAACTTGAAAGTAGGGCCTTCCCAGATGCATTTGGTAGGTAGCACTGAAGGCAGCCATACTTGACCCCTACGTAATGTTGCATTATGGGTAATGTAATATTTGTAATTTATGAATTTGTCAGTTCACTTGGTGGCAATCTTGTTGACACCCATGCTAATACTCATGCAAGTACAGCTCCTATCTATTTCAATGGGGAAAGACCGAAATCTCTGTGGCTCAGTTCGGATTGGCATACTACCCTTACATGGCAGAAATAGTAAGAGTAGGATGGTAATATGCAATTACAAATGCATCCCAATTCGCCAAGCTTACAGTTCAATAGCATTATTTTAGCTTCTTTAGTCCAACCAAGTTATAAACAAACTAAAAGATAAAAATCAACAGGAAAAAAATAAAGCTAAAAAGACCAAAAAGGACTGTAAAGACGAGGCAATACCTTTGACGATAAGGCAATTGGCTCTTTAATCGAAAAGTGTGACTTCTTGTCCTAAGGTCGCAATGTTGAGCGATTGTGATTTCTTAAAGGTTTACAGTTATTCACCCGTACAAAAATCGAGAGTTCATGTCAAATTCGCCACTGATAATTTTCACATGCAAATGAGCTTTACGGCAAATTGTCTATTGTTGCCGAAGGTTTGCCAGAGGTTCACCACTACAGGCGAAGAGCTTCAAACTTCTGGCGAACATTTGTGGTGAATTAAAAGCAAATTTGCATGTGAAAAATAACAAGAGGGAAATTTGCAGCTAGTTTAGATTTTTTGTTGGCATACCCTTCTATTCAAAGTGAAAGTGCATTTAAGGTAAACATTTATCACGTGGTTTTGATAGCTAGCACTATGCTAGTATAGTTTCATGTTCATAGCAATGTGGTTGATTCTTGTTCAGTCTTATTCAAATATTATTTTATATGAACTTAGTTTTTCCCAGACTGATGCTTAGAGGAGTTTGTCTGAGAGACTGTAGCTCTAATTTTACAGAACATGCAGGAAGACTTCGTTAGTGACAAGGCAGTTTGTCACAGCTCGTCTCTGATGTTAAACGAGAGTGAAAAGTGAGGAAACATTTTGCACTGAATTACACCACAACGATTAATCCCAATTGTTTCAATGCCGATTTTAAAAGAGTTCTAAATAGAATCAGTGAAGTTAATCTTCATGCTGTGATTGTTTCTTTTATTTTGCTGATGATATGATGTTGATTATTGCAAGTGTTTGGAAATTTCATCTCATTTAGAGTGATTGAGCTGCTCAGTTGGAGAGAGGAAAAGACGTTTGTTCTTTATATCATTGTTTTCCTTGTATAAGATTCAAGCTCTGTCTTATTATCACTCTCTAGTCTGCCAATATTCAGTGGATGAGGGCGGATCTAAAAAAATACATGTGGAAAACAAGGTGTTGCTGGAGTTTGTGCTCAAAACAAGGCATGAATTTATGTATGAATGTCTTCTCTTGATCTTAGTCACTTGAAGTGCAATGGGGTTCCCTGACAGTTTTCTTGCAAAACATGAACTTGCATTGTCAAAGCTTTAGCTTTAGATTGTTTTGAAGGTCTAACGTACTGAATGAAAATAAAGTATATGTTTTTGTATGTCAGCAATGATGTGCAGAGTTTTAAAGTGTCTTTAAAGGTGAATGTTCTGTGTGCTGACGAAAACATTTCAGTTGTTTGGTCTAGTTAAGAACTAGTTAAGAATCACAAAAAAGCCTCTAACACAAACGTTTTAAGACATCATTTTGGGTCAGATCATAAAAAATACTACACAGAAATGTCAGGAAATTGTACCAGAGACATTTTCAATCATATAAATATAACTTTAAAGGAGTCATGCTAAAAAACAGTCATATATTTGTAAAACTTGACCATTTTCCACCCAAATTCTGACCCTCTGAAACGCTCAGTTTTGGTGCTGCTTCTCCTTTAAGAATTGACAGTAAACGCCCACTTTTCTGATTGGCTCTCTGCTCTTGACTGACCTGCTCTCTCTACTTGCCATCTCACCACTGCTGAAGTGATTAAAGATAAAGTAGACGTTAAACTGTTGTTGTGGAGGTGGTCAGATGCAAATGTTTACCACAGTGTGACATCACAATATGGAGGAAGCAGAGAATGAGTCATTTCGGCAACTTGGTTTCAACAAATGCTCTTTTTGCAGTGAGGAGAAAGTTTTGAGTTCTGAAACTTACAGAATGCTTTTATTGTACAATGACCTCTTACACCGCTAGCCAAATTACGTGACCATTATGTAACTGCAACGTAATTTGATGACCAAACTTTCATTGTGGCAACGTAACTGATTACGTTGACAACTGGAAAAGTTACATTTCTGCATTCGTTACCACAACATAAATTTGGAACGGTGCCAGTCTGTCATGACGACGGTATGGCAATGTTGGGGATCAGTAGTGGTTTGTTGGTAACCAATTGGTAATTTTAGCTTTTAATGATTATTCTATGGCGGAAATGCAGTAGTTTAACCTAATTTATGTCCTCATTTGCCCAACATTAATTTAAAGGCTATTTAAACCGTTGTGCAATAACGAATGCAAACTCAAAGTTAATGTACTTCAGCATGTGGAGTCGTGTGGGCCGGGATTTGAACCACCAACCCTGCGATTAGTGGCCGCCCTAATGAAATGATGGGCCCATGACGTTACAGTTACGTTACATGTTAGTCATGAAATGACCAAAAAGGCTGAATAAATGACATAACTGGTACCTTGTGTGTTAGCAGAGGATATGTCAAAAGATCAAGAAAAAATTGGTTCCTCATGTCATGAGTCCTTCAATCTTAGTCAATGGTTACTCAACTGATATTTACCTGATCCAGAAATAATTACAGCATTTAAAAAAAGAACATACTAATTCGCTCTTAAATTATTAATAAAGCAACCACAGAGGCTAATAACATGCTTAATTTAGCAACACTTATCACCATGCCAGAGTTTAAATGTTCAAAATGAAATGCTGAATGCGTCAGCTGTCTTTGTGAGAACACTTGTGCCGAAAGACTTACCGCAGCTTACTGATGATTACGAACAGAGCAAGAACAAGGCAGGAACGTCATGTAATATTTTTAGCATTTTAATTTGGTGTTGAATGCCAGAATGTAACACATTTCTCCTTTAATGCAGAATTCATAACTAGCTAATGTTCCTTTCCATCTTGTGTTGATTCTCACCAAAAACCTGCATGTTTCCTTTATTACTTTACTGTGGATGTTTTTTAAACATTAAAATGCTGTATGTACAAGTTCATGTGCTTCCATACATATGAGTATTTGCTCACAGTTACCTTAGTTTCTGCCAAAAGTCTGTAGTTGCTACAGTTAAAATCAAATTAAAAATGAACAATTTATGGATGAAGCCAATTTTAAGCCCAGTGTCTATGGGATGTAACAATATAGGGCCTTTGAAAATGTAAATACAAAAATGTAAGTTGGTTCTGAACCAAAACCTAAAAGGATATTAAGATATCTTTAATACTTCTGGAGTGACACTCGCTCCAACATTGAAAAACAACACCAAAAAGTGTTTTTTCCCTATTTTTGGACTGTCACAGTTGGCATTTAATGCAACAAGGGGTGCTGAAGTCAACTTATTTTAGTAGCAGACCTACTTATATCTGTGTCAAAATAAAATGATGGCACTGTCACCTTTCTAAGGTTATTTTTTTGACCTGTAGTTTTGCCCCAAATTCATAGGTGACAATCGTCATTTTGACGGCCCTCAACAAAATGATGGATTACTCCGTAAATATTGCTGCATGGAATTTAACATTTTAGCTTTCATCGTCACTGGTTTATTTTTCATCCGGTAAAACATTTTGAGCTTGGGACCTTGACACTTGATATTCTTGTCCCAAATGTCTCTGGTCCCTCCTGCAAAGTCTTTAGGATTTTTTTCACCCATTTAATCATCCACTAGGTGACCAGTCTGCTAGTATACCAGAGATCACATTGTCCCCCCATTCTGATGGTTGATGTGAACATTAACTGAAGCTCCTGACCAGTATCTGCATGATTTTATACATTACACTGCTGCCACACTATTGGCTGATCGCACGAATTAGTAGATGCACAAGTGGCCAGTGAGTGTATATTTCTCATGTTACAAACCAAGGGTTTCCAATAGTATTAAACCAGTAATAGCGTACCTCTTTGTTTTGCTTAATTTAGTTTAATTTATTTTTATAATGAAAGTCATGGCTAATACCAAAGTTTTACTATAGTATTATCTTCCATCACATTGGTAAATCCGGTCTTGTTTTTTAACAAATTATGCATTTACCCTATTTTCCGTTTACCCATTTTGGTGTTCAAAATTGGTTGGTTCCACCCTTTTCTTCCTATCTCACGGCTTATTTGTCCTTTTCTGAAGATAATTTCATGTGATTTAGCACTGATTTAAATTCTGTGGTGTAACATTTTACATTCGTATCCTTCAAAGCATAAAAGCGGCTGTGTGAATTGACTTTAGCTAATGCTACAGCAAACGGCGCCCATCTCCAACAGAAAATAGGCTTTTAAGCCTGTGTTCTTACGACGAATCTAAGCTGTTGACAAATAGCAACAAACTCTACTAGACTCCAAATTTAACCTGCAGAAGTAAGCGAAACACCCACCCACTCCTCACAGGCTTCTGTTTGTTATTCACATTAGCAAATGTTTAAGTAAAAATGAACAATATAGCTTTGACATCTCTCTATGTGGTGGGACTCAATCAGAGCTGCTGACGTTCTTGTCACTGGCCTGTTTTGCATATTTGCCCTCTATTTGTGTGCAGGACCAAATGTCACTTCTGTACAGAGGGTCCTGATTAGCATCCAGTCTCTGAATTATCATAAAGCTTCTCTATTAGCATACATCCGTTGGTCTCGATGCTGGTTTTCACAATATCCTGAACAGCCTAGAAGCAATTCACAGGCTGTCATGGGTAAATGTCAATCGCCGAAGACCTCAGAGCGATTATACCCTCTTAATTGGAGAACGAGGTTATGAAAGTTTTTTTCTTTTACTTGCTTTCTCTCACTGTCACATGCTTTGTGAGTTTTGCATCCAAGTAATGTGGAATTGTTGCCAAAAATAACACTGACTTTTGATCTTCCCAAATGCTGTTTGGCCAAACCAGTGTTTCAAAACTTATTTTAGATGGATGTATCATGGATCCAAAATTAGCTTGCCAGTTGCCACACCTGCCAAATCCAGTCCCTGGTGAATTGAGAAAATGTACTCGCCCTCACTGAAAGGAAGTCATAGGGGTTTTGAAGAACATGATGCCAGAATTTGTATGTTTGGGCAAATTGTTCCTTTTAAGGCCGAAACGTACTCTATGCAAGTACGTGAACGCAGATCTGAGCGCTTGGCCACAACATTGCCAATGTGCAGTCTGGCTGAACATGCTTAACAGGCGTTTTTGCTTTACTGTGGCAGTAAAATCCTCAATACTGAAGGGGGTGATAATGTTACCTTCAAAAGTCTGTTCTGTTAATCTGGATGTGTTTTCATTCTGGTAAATTGCTACGGACTTTAACCTATTTGCTCAGCAATGTGCAGTTACTGTAGAAACGGACAGTTTACACTAATCTCGCTATAGCGCCCCTTGTGGCAAATTTGAGAATGCAACGCTTTATTATGCTACGAATTGCATTCTGACACATTTTGGAATGCAACTATGTTCATGTATAGAGTATGCTTCAGTCATTACTATGGCAACAAATATAGATATACCAGATATTGACTACACTGTCTAAACACACAGATTTGATTTCAGTACTTGCAAAATGACAGAGCTGATGGTCCGTTCTACAAATCGGATTTAAAAAACAAATCAGAAATGGGTGCAGTGTGAACAAAGTTATAAAATAAAGGTTCATCTGCAGTATAATGCATGACCAATGCAACACCAACATGATCACACGTGAAGCCGGTATGTTGTTTCTGAGAGTTCCGGTACCCTAGGATCGGCCACGTTATGCCGACTCACCGACAAATGGCAGGATATGTGACATTATTGCATCGACACCTGTATGGAGACCTGGGTTTAGATCCCGTGTTGAAACCAGGAATTAATCACATTCTCATAATCAATGGCGGGCGCAATTCTGAGGTTGCAGACCATTACTGCGGAGGATAGGTTTATGTTTGAGTGGTTTGGTTGGGGGGGGGTTGGTACTGTTTATTGAACAGTTAATTGCTTTTGGTGCCCCTCTGTGGACGTTTTACCCCAGAAAATGGAGCCCACACAAGCACATATGCCCAACAACACTTACCTCTTTGGCCACTGGGGGCTGTGTTTAGAATTTTGGTAGCACAGACCAATTTTAGCTAAAGAAAAGTCAACCAACTGTTTTGTGATTTCACTGTAAGTTCAGTCTGGCATCACAAAGAAGTTTTAATTGTCTGTGTACACTCCCATCCAAAACATAACAAGCTAGAATATCTACCCTGAGGCCAAACACTCTTACCTTTAAAGCTGTCCAACCACTTGAGATGGTGACATATCATCATTCACCCACATGTATGTCTGTTAAATGAAAAATGAGTTAATACCTCAAAGAGATCTGCTCCGCTCAAGCAAGATTTTCCGATTTCTGTCAATGTTTTTCTGCAGAAGCTAGAAATTGTCAATCCATTTTGGAGTAATCTGATTGGATGGTCCAAAACGTACACAACTATGTGAACGCAACCGCTTCAAGGCACGTAAGTTCACTCAATGTCGCATTCAAAAACACGTTGCATTGTCAGCGTTGCCTCAAGGGGCACCAGCATGGGAATTTACATAAACTGTCTTCTATATTGCCAATTTTCTTATTTTTGATTCAGGTCAACTACTTTCATGGTGGAGAAAGAGTTTCAACAGAATCTTGCTGAATATGTTATGGCTCCTACACACTACACGACTTTCAAAGATGTCGGATCATGGTACTATTCATATTACACAACTGTCTGTCTTGTCATATAGTCGTAGCGTTTTCAAATTACACGACGAATCCACGAAAGGGGTGAACACATTACAAGACATTTTACTGTTGACAAATCCCCGACGACTATGTTGGGAAACGTCATTTGGAGTCCAGGCAGAGTACACACGGGAGAAGTGATACAAGATACAAAAACAAATGCATGATCACATGTTATGCATGTTTTTAATCGCCTAAAGGCATCTTATATTTTATTGGTTACAATGTGAAAAAGTACCTCATACTGAAAAATCTGTCTATTTGTTAACCTGACTGTCCAAGAGAATTGGCAATTTCTCTCCACCTCTTCTCTTTCTCTACCCGGTTGTGGGACAGTTCAGATGAAACATCAAATCTGGTGCTCCTGCCAATGTTCCACAAATTTTTCCTCCATTGTTTCAGTCCAAGGAGACTTTCTTGATACCGCAAGATATATCAGGACTCCTCCCACTGAAACTTCCCGTGCCCGTTTCTTGCTCTCTCATTGGCTGTAGGTCAACGCTGCAGTTGTATTCAGTCAAAACACATTTCACACTGCATGATTTGGAGTCGCCGACAGTTCCAGATATTTAACATTCTAGATATCTCGCTGACATCAGCGACGCGTCGGCGATTCTCTCAGATTGCGTCTCTGATAATTCATACATTGCGATCGTCGCTCACGGGAGTGAGCTCTGATTTGCCTACAATTTCGGGCTTTTGTCAGCGATCACCACAAATTGTCACCGAGCGAAAATCAGGCTTAAAATCGTGTCGTGTAAACTCGGCATTAGTTCATCTAAATAGTACTACTTCCAGTTTAATTTTACAAACATTTGATAACTCTGTTGCCCCCTTAAATACTGAGGTTTGAGCTACAATAATGCAAGCATGTACATTCAATTTGTACAACACATATGTACAAATTGAATGTAAGTACACATGTGTTTGTGTACTTGAGTATTTTTGTGGAGTATTCAGTGTTGTCTTAGCCAAGCGTGATACACTGATAAGCGATAAAGGCTATCTTTTCTATTTATTTCTGAGTTTTTGTCCTAGAAATGTAGGTGCAGCGTAGTTCTAGCGGGAAGACTAGCAGCTGTACATCATCGCACCATTAGCTGGGTACTGAAGCCCACTGAAGCCTCACAGAAATGGAACCCAATGTGGTCTTCAGCTGTTGTAGGTTTGACGTGTTGTACATTCTGGGATGCTATTCTGCTCACCACAATTTTACAGAGTGGTTATCTGAGTTACCGTAGACTTTCTGTCAGCTCAAACCAGTCTGGCCATTCTCTGTTGACCTCTCATCAACACGGAGTTTCCGTTAAAGAACTGCTGATAACTGGATGTTTTTGGCGCCATTCTGAGTAAACTCTAGAGACTGTTGTGTGTGAAAATCCCAGGAGATCAACAGTTACAGAAATACTCAAACCTGCCCATCTGGCACCAACAATCATGCCACACTCAAGATCACAGAGGTCACATTTCCCCCCCCATTCTGATGGTTGATGTGAACATTAACTGAAGCTCCTGACCAGTATCTGCATGATATTATACATTACACTGCTGCCACATGATTGGCTGATTTAGTAGATGCACAGGTGTACCTTATAAAGTGTCCAGTGAGTGTATATTTCTCATGTTACAAACCAAGGGTTTCCAATAGCAACAGAAAACGTCCAAAGGTAGAGCTCAATGTTTGTTATCCAACTTCATTAAAGTGTAGCTGCCGTGTATATCTGCCTTAAACCTCCTGTTCTTGTCTTCACCCTGAGATTTCAATGCAAATGCCTCCCTCTCTCCACACTTTAGAATTTAACCCTGAATATCTTCTCCGTGTCATTATGTGGTGGTGACAGAAACACTCGTACAGTGGTGAGATATTTAATGAAAGCCAGCTGCGTTTAATAGGTGGAATTTATTATATGAAGGGGATCCGAGAGAACAAATTATTCCACAACATAATACAGGAGCAGCGTCAATGCTCTTCTACTTAGGCTAGTCAGACTGGCCCACTGTGCGATAGAATTCATGCTATTATCAGACTTTTTAAAGAGGATTCTGTATTCCCCAGCCAGAGAATTCCTATAATTCAGAGTATTTTAGAAAGAAATTGCTGATCTTTCTTCTATATTAGTATTAGTCATGAAGCCAAACGTTTTTTCAATGCTCTTTTAGGCAGAATGTGTCAAGGCTAGGATATACTTCGTTTTTTTCGGCACACTGTCGAGCTCTCAGCCTTTCAAAGTACACTATTTTTACCGCAAGCCCATTCATTGTGGCATAATGTTGATTACCCTCTGTCAGAGTTCAGCCACTTATGTTGATGTTGTGGCTGAGCTCTGACATCCTTGTTTAGTGTTTTTGTCTAGTCTACAGTATGTGAGAATGCATGGCTCACACTTTTTGGCACTGTCATGCATTCTCTTGTCTTGTTGGTTATTGGCATGAGTACGTTGCTCTTGCCGCATGCATTCATGTCAGTTGTTTTGTGTTTGTCTCTCGCGGCCTAGGGCGCGCTTCGCTCGCCTTGCACTGCATTTCCAGGTCACGATTCGTTGTCACATGGTGCTGGGGTCCGCTTCGGTCTTGGTGCCTGTTTATATGTGGCCGAACCCTCGCACAAATGTCCCGTCTTGTCTGTCGTCTGGCATGAGCGCAAGTTGGTGTTGTCTCTGGCGATATGCGCTCATGTCATTCGGGTGTTGTGTCTGGGAGAGCACGTGGCTTTGTTTAGTTTCCGTATTGCCACATGTCTTTCAGTCTTGAGTCACACCCCACCTCCTTGTCTCCTCATTTTTAGTTGATTGTTTTCACCTGTCCCTCTTTAACCTGTTGGATTTCTCCCCTTTATTTGCTCCTCATGCTGTCCTGTGCTGGATTGTTTCACTTCATTCCTTTGCTCTTGTCGTCATGTGTCATTGTTTTCTGTCTGCCCTCCCTGTTAGTTTATTCTATTTTGTTTTGTTTTATTTTCTCCGTTTTGGTTTTGTATGTCTTGGGTTTTTATTTAATAAATGCTCATTGTTGCCTGTCTGTGCTTGGGTCCTTTCTCAAATACCCCATTCTGTGACATCCTCCATTTCTTTATAAAAAGCAAACATGGAGGTTACAGTGAGGCACTTACAATGGAAAGGAATGGGACCAATTTTTGGATGGTTTAAAGGCAGAAATGTGAAGCTTATTCTATAAAAGTACTAACATTAATTCACTATACACTGTTTAAATCAAAGTTAGTCCCATTTACTTTCTTAATAAACCAGCATTCTGGTATTTAACAGCCACTTTTCACAATCCAACCAATTCCGGATTTATACAATCCAGTCCCACCATGCATTTTTCTCATTGAATATCCTGTGTTACTCGAAAATACTTTAAGTAAAATGATTTGTGACAGTGGATTGTGAACTAAAAGTAGCAACGCTACTAAGTCAACTACACTTTTCAGTAGCGTTGATAGTAGATTAGCTATTTTGTCACATTGTATTGCGAACGCTGCAATGGGAATAATCAAACATGCTCAGCTAATCATCCACTCTCATGTAGCACTGGGAAACGGTGAATCGGTTCTTACGGACAGTTTATGTAAATAAATCAGTTAAAATAACGATTCCTTTATATTTAGCGTTAGGAGTCGATTCATTCAGATGGTTCATTTAAATGAATGATGGTTCATTTTCATCACATAAATAATTCACTGATTCACTTGAGCCCAACACATCATTTTAGGTTTATGTTTGTGAGTTTTTTATTTTAAATATTCTATTTTTTAAGTTGTTATTCTTAATTTACGAGGTCTATTTCTCCTTGTATGATATTCACTGGAAGAAACATGCAGCATGGTGGTTGGCTAAGTGAAGAACTCAGAATTCCAAAAATTATTTGCAAGTAAAATCCTTATAATGGCATTAATACATTAGATTAGTTCCATAGCAATACATTTATGCAGCTACGATAGCGCAAAATGTGGGGCTCTTTAACGCAATAGCGGGTGGCTGGACTGACCAACTCCAACCAATATGACAGTTTTCAGCCAATTCGTTTATTCGATTGCTCTAATGGCTAGTAAATTCCGTAAAAAGGCATTAATGTATAGATCTATAAGCAAGGGCATAGATTTGGCTAGAACATTGGGGTGATGAGTGGTTACCTCTGGAATCTACGCCCCTGTCTATGAGAATAGAATCATGTAATTCCTTGGAGTGAGAGTGAAGAAGGTGGGCAACATTCGGAGCTGTTCAAAGCAATAGCAGCTGGCGCTCAGCCAGCCAATAATGAGCTAAAGTCTCCTTCCAATTGGAAATGAATATCGTGCAAGGATAAATGGACCTGGTAAATTGCAAGTGAACTCCGTATAAAGGCCTTAATGCATAAGAAAAAAATTAATAACCCTAAATTTAAAAGGAAATGAAAGGCAATTCAAAAGAGGTCATTGTTTCTATGTTTGGTGATAAACTCACTAAATAAGCAATACAAGTGGCAGGAGGACTGACACATGTGATCCGTCTGTGCCAGCTTCTGCCAGCTAGCAAGAGATCAAACATTTATCATCCACTGCGCGGAGTTAACAACGCAAAACTGAACCCTTTATGCTTGCACAACCCACTTAAAGTGTAGAGGCATGCTTGGTGCCTAGTTGGTCGCTCAGTGGGTCGCGCGAATTGGCTATACACACTCTTGCTAATGCCCGCATGCCAACCCCCTCCGGGTGGCAAAGGTGGCATGTGCGCCTTCGGTTGTCGACCCCAGGGCAAGCCTTTGAAAGTACATCCAACAACGATGTAAAGTTATAATGGAATGTTGCAGCAACGTCGACACAACGTAAATGTGTTTGCTGGGCTTTGTCACCTTGTTTTGAAGTGAAATATTAGTTAATTGCTACTGTTTATATCTATACTTAAACTATATTTATCAATAATATTTATTTATTATATCACCTTTTTAGAAAAATTAACCATGGTTTGTGAACTACTTTTTATATTGACTGTAAGTTTATAACCTGGAATATTCCAAAAACTGGATGCTACCATGTGAAATACTTTTAGGGAATCAGAATGTGTCCTCTTTCACAAACTAAACACAGTTAAAGGTTAACGCCACACCAACGACAGTGAATTGTTCTCCACAGCAAAGAGTCTAACACTCATTACAAACGCACACAGACAGACACACGCACACACACACACACACACAGACACTCACTTACACACAGACGCACACACACACACGCACACACACATACACACACACATACACACACACACACACACACAGACAGACACACACACAGACACTCACACACGCACGCACACAGACAGACACACACGCACACAGAAACAGACACACACACACACACACACATATAGACAGACACACACACACACACACACACACAGGCACTCTCTCACACACACACACACACACACACACACACACACAGACACTCACACACACATACACACACACAAACACACACAGACAGACACACACGCACACAGAAACAGACAGACACACACACACACACACACAGACACACACTCAGAAAAACACACAGACACACACACACACACACACACACACACACACACACACACACAGACTGACACACAGACACACACACACACACACACACACACACACACACACACACACACACACACATGTTGTGTTTCCATGTTTTATGGGGACTTTCCATAGACATAATGGTTTTTATACTGTACAAACTTTATATTCTATCCCCTAAACCTAACCCTACCCCTAAACCTAACCCTCACAGAAAACTTTCTGCATTTTTACATTTTCAAAAAACATAATTTAGTATGATTTATAAGCTGTTTTCCTCATGGGGACCGACAAAATGTCCCCACAAGGTCAAAAATTTCGGGTTTTACTATCCTTATGGGGACATTTGGTCCCCACAAAGTGATAAATACACGCTCACACACACAGACACTCACACACACACACACACAGACACACACAGACACACTCACACACACACAGACACACAGACACACACATATATTGTAACAAAAAAAATAATAATCTTACATAGTGCTTTATATTTTAAAATGAATTTCAGACAGATGGGCAGGGGCATCTGTTAATCAGCACTACACTTGTGTTTATGTGTTTACACATCATGCACATATATTAAAGACTTTGCATTTAACAAGCCTTGTGAAGCCTGAATCCACCCCACCCCTCTCTCTGATTGTTTTATGTGTAATACAGTAACGACTCGAGATATTCTTCAGAAGAGAGACGCTGATGGGGGGCATTCAAAACATAATGTGGGAATCAAATAATGATGAATGCATTTATCAGTACAGATTAGATTGCATTAAGACTCAGAGCGCTCTTAAATTTAATTAGCATGTTTTTAACTGAAGCTAGGTCATTACGAACAACTGCATCACGTGCAGGTGGATGTATGCTGTAGACAGTTGCTATTGCATTGTTATTTCCATAGAAACAGTGTTTCTTCTGTTTGTGTGGATTTAATTAACCCAGTAAGGGTACAATTGCACTCTTTGTGAATATTTTAATCACATCTAAGGCCAGAAACGTACTCAATGCACCTATGTAAACTCAGCTGTGAAGGCTTGGCCAGTGCATCGTAAGCGTGTGGTCCTGCATGTTCTTGCGTTACTGTGGCGGTAACAATTAGTACTCTAAGAGGCGATGGAGTTATCTTCAAGTGTTTTTTAAAGGTTTTCAAAATGCTATTTAAATGGATGTGTATTCAGGTATTTATCTATAAACATGTTGAGATTAACTACTTTAAACTATTCAGATAGATTCATGTTAAAATGTTGCTCTGCTATGACAGTAATTGACCTAAAAAAAAAGCCCTGTGTGCAAGGCGCTAGCCTGCCATTGGGAGCAACATGGGTTTCAGTTTCTTGCCCAAGGACACTTCGGCATGTGGAGTCGTGTGGGCTGGGAATTGAACCACCAACCCTGCGATTAGTGGCCGATCCACTCTACCACCTGAGCCACAGCCGCCCCAACAATTGCAAATTTAGAAATTTAGAAATAGTTATGAAATGCGTAAAATGTACAAATGGGTTGAAATATTTTTGTGAGTATAAGAGATGGCAAAACTATAAGATATCTTACTACTTCGCTCACACGAAAAGTTATGACTTTTATTTCCATACAGACCAACCGATTAACACATAGACTTTTAAAATGATACAATACATGTAGGCATCATATTTTAGGCTACGTCCACGTTAATCCGGATACAATGGCAATGACAATGGCATTTTCGTTTTTGAACTGCCTTTTTCAAGCGTTTTCCTAAAGTTTCACATCCACAAAGAATATGCTTAAATCCCCTTTACTGCGCATGCGAGAAATTCCATTTCTTTGTATGGTCTGTAACGCGATTGTTTTCGTGTTCCGCCGCCGGACAGAAACTCAGAGTAAACGTCCCTTCACCTTTGAACGAATGAAATGTGAAGAATATACAAAGTAACATTTAGCTTTAACAATGTTATCCAAGTGAATAGCAGTCACAATAACGCCGCTACAACATGGGCCGCCATCTTGATTGTTTTGGGTTGAATGGATCATCAAATACATCATCGTTTTCAGATATCTCCATTTTCCCTGTCCACACTACAGCGCAAAGACTGCTTTTCAAATGTATATACTACTTGGGAAAGTGTTTTCAAAAAGCTTCGTTTTTTCCGTCCATGCCATCTCAGTGTGGACAGAAATCCAAAACGTAATGAAAATGTATTCGTTTGGACGTGGTCTTAGCCAGCCTCCGATCCAACCCATTATTTTAAGAAAGGAAACATCTGTAAACAAATTTGGTTACTCATTTCATATTTATTTATACAAAATTGACTGATGTATGTCAATAACCTGTAATAGCCTATGCGTTCCTCATCTCATTACGTATCCAGATGTTTTGTTCTTCCGTTGTACATAAAATTGATTTCCCTATTAAAATCATGTATAAATTTAGTTTGAGGGGTAAAAAATCTTGAAATTTCGTAATAACATTACGTAATTTTTTCTGTGTAGGAGTCAAATTTGCATGTTTTTGTACGAGCCATCTTGGGCATCTCTTACAATCCTGTACTATTATTTTGACCTGTCATGACACCAGGTTGCATGTACCTGTTGCAGTCTACAAACAGTCTGATTGGCCAGCTCTTTGACTCATTTAAGTGTTGTTTACAGAGTAGGGCTGTTGCAGGGACAGGTGTGATTTTTCTAAAGTCAACTATTTCAGTTATATCTGTCAGATAATATTTTTTTGCTTGGTATTCCAGAATTCAAATAGCTTTAAAATTGAAAAAGCAAACACTCAAAGTAATATTTCAGATTATTTTCAACATAAACTCTGTCGACAGTACTTGTATAAGTGCACTCCTCTGACTGCATTAAATAAACACGCTTCTCGTTTGTTTTTAGATTATAAATAGTGTTATGAGTGTGGTTATCGACAGCATTTGACAGAGCGTTTCTTATACATTAAACTGAAAATAACCCCAAAAATTCCTTTAAGAACTTAGGGCCTATCACTTATACCCTGGACTATGATCTTTTTGCCTGTCAGTCTGATAATCTGTTTAGGGGACTTTGTGTTGTGCATCAACGTCCATTAGACAAGAAACAATTAGCTGTGACGTCGCAATTAAGGGTCTCGCAAATGGAAGAGCGACTTTGTCTGAAACATGTGCCATAATGCATCAACAGTGCTTTTAGTAGGAAACTGACAGATAAATGGTCGGATCTACAGTTTTTCACTTTGCGTTCTGCCAGGAACAGACCTTTATAACAATCCCTAGATAATGTTGTCAGAGACAGAGAGCCGTTAAAACGAGGCTTCTTGCTTTTAAAAAATTACAAGATGATGCTGTTGAAATGTTGATACAAATCAATTTCCTGACTGGAAACATGTGATTCGCTTGCCGGTAATCAAGATAATGTGACAGACAGCAGGAGCCAAGATATCTGAACTGAAAACTATCTTGGCGTTCACTGCGGGCCGCTACATAATGGATGGTGATAGTTTAAGTGGCCTGTACTTTCCCTCATAGAGAATAACTATATGACAGGTAGAATCATGATGAAATAAATGGCTTCTAATGGTTTTCTAGTGCATATTCAGGATGTGATACTTCAGGGCTCTGTGCGTCATTAATAAGTCATCAATTATAATAGAGGGAGGTGCTGTAGGTCATGACAAATGCCAATATCATGCGTACATTTAGAAGACAAAACAAACAAAATCTTTTATGTTCAGCCAGTATACAGTGACTGTGGCAAAGTTTTGACAAAATATTACATAGATCCTTGCAAATATCACTGCCAGTGTGTGGCGCTAAAAGTGAGTTAAATCTCAGATGAGGTTTTTAAGATTAATGCTCTGTTGAGTTTTAAATCAACAAAATCGACCTCCCTACCCTGAACCTTAAACCTAAACCTAACCGATAGTGTCATAAAAAGCAAATGTGAGATCAAAAGTGCAATTGTTGAAGCAACCACGTCTTTTTGTGGTGCTTCTATGACACTGTCAGCTCACGTGTGGACTTGTGTGCTCTTCAGGACTCGTATCCCAGTCCTTTGCATCGCAAGTGCATCACTCTATCAGTTGAGCTATTTGACCAAGCTTGAAAATCGAGTTTGTTATTGTAGAGAGGAGGGTGGGGCAGGCCTGGAACAATGCACGCCCAGTCCCCAATCAGCCTGATGGGGTGCAAGAGGGATAAAAGCGGCCGGTGACGACGGTTCTCGAGAGAGAGAGAGAGAGAGAGAGAGAGAGAGAGAGAGAGAGAGAGAAGAGAAAGACAGACAGCTGCACATGTTTGTGTATTTTTGGTTCAGTTTAGTATTAAACTATTATTTATATTGCCAAGCCGGTTCTCCCCTCCTCCTTTCCCTTATAACCCTTTACACTAGTGCCGAAACCCGGGAGGGAGGAGGGATGCCGTCCACCCAGGGGAGTGCTGCTGCCATCCACCGGGGGATGGAGTAGCCTGACCACCCAGATACGGAGAACGGCCACTGTCCATGAGGCGAGTGGGGACTGGACTCCCCGACCGCCTGGAGCGAATCAACAGTGCTTTTAGTAGGAAACTGACAGATAAATGGTCGAATCTACAGTTTTTCACTGTGCGTTCTGCCAGGAACAGACAATGAAGCCGCTGCCTTGGGTGGAGGGGTGCCCTGCCATCCCCCAGAAACGCGGAGGGGTGTAGATGACCGCCATCTGCGAGGGGAAGAGGAAGTGACTCCTCGATCGCCTAGAATGGTAGGGCCACTGCCAGGGGTGGAGGAGTGTCCCCACGGATCGTCGAGAACGCGGAGGGGCATTCTGTTCGCTGGGGGTCAGTCTGACTCCGGGGAGGAGCGGTTGCCCTCTGCCTGAGAGGGTGGAGGAGTGATCGCGGATCACACGACGGCGCATCAGAGAACCGGTGGGTAAGTTTTTTTTTTCTCTCTCTCTCTCCTCTCTCTCTCTCTGTTGCTCCGTGTTGGGCTTTCCCTCGCCTTTTTTGTTTTTGATATTGTTTTTGCCCTCCTGTCTCCTCCCAGGTTGAGGAAGGCGGGGATGACCCTCCGGCAGACGAGGCGCAAGCTTTGTCTATAAACAAGTAAATTAAGAAAGAAAATACACTTCACTGTAAAAATACATAAAGCCTGAATATCTTATTCAGTTTGGCTAATCAAGTAAATTTATCTTGTTTTAAGGATTTTTGTTTTCAGGAAAACAATATTTAAATTATCATTAAGAATCATTTTTGCCCTAATATCAAAGGTCTTGCCAGAGAAAAAAGTTATGCTCTAATGCATATTTTCTTAATCGAATTACTCGATTGCTCATGCTAATAGATGCATGTAAAGGCAAGAAATAGCATTTTAGCTTAGCATAAAGCTAAATGTTCACATGACAATTTATACAAGATTAACTATTTTTGCTGCTCCAAACTTCAAAACCCCACAGAGTGAACACAACAACATCCTTTTCTGATCGTTTGTGGATTGTGTTCATAGAATGAGACAGAAAATATATTATTCTATATGAAGTTAAAGGCTACATTGGTTAGCATTTCTTGTAAAAATACTCTAACCGCAAGGCTTGTAATCGTGTATTAATTGGATTTATGTTTCAAAGTGTGTCAAAACAGTTTTTTGTTAAAGTTCCTCAATGAAATCATATCCACCTTTTCACTCACAACAGTGTGAAAGCGCTCGTATGAAGGAAAAAATCTTAAGAAAATTGTTTCACTGCTGTTCAAAAGCGCCTCGGTGATGAGTAATCTCATCATTAATCAAAATACTTTTTGAATGTAACTGTATTCTGATTACCAATTATTTAAATTGTAACTGTAGTGGAATACAGCTACTAATATTTTGTTTTCCATTACACCTCAACCATGCTGTTGTTGTTGTAGCGCCTCTAGTGTTCATTTCACAAGGAAACAGCTGCAATACGTATACCGAGTTACGCTAAACCAATTTTGGAAAAATGTAGGTATAGTTATGTGATTCTATGAGACTTGGTTACTATTACTATAACATGTGGAAATGGTAAATAATGAGTAGGTGTGTCTAAACTTTTGACTGGTTTTGTGGAAAC